>NC_000070.6:90890467-91190467 GCF_000001635.26 Mus musculus
GCATAAAAATTCATAAAATGATCTTTTATATTAATGAAATAACAGCTAAATTCAAAATTGGCCAATCTTTTCCAAAACCTGTTCTTGTTTTCTTTGCAATTGTTTTAATGTAGTTTGGTGGTGAACAAAACAGTATTGTTTCTATTTTTGATAGCTCCAAAATTAGCAATGTACTTACACAGCATAATTTAAATATATTTACTGACTAATTGCATGAAACATCTTATTATTGTTTCTGTCCATAAGTGCAGTTGTACACACACACACACACACACACACACACATACATACATATATATATATATATATATATATATATATATATATATATATATCAACATATCAACTCTTCCAGATTCCTGCTATGTTATGAATAGAAGTGGAAGTATAAACTAAATAAACCCTTTCTTCTCCAGTTGTTTTTGCTAAAGGCTTTTTATCATGCCAATAATAGCCTAGTCACATACCACATATGTATCTGCATGCGAGAGTGTATGTGTGTGTTTGCAAACTCTTAACTAGGAAATAATACCACAAATAGACAAAATAAGTATATTAACATACATTTCTATCTTCATTTTATATCAAAATCAACTGATCATTGGTATACTTCATTCAGCCTCAAGTCGGCAGTTTAATTTTATTTTTTATTCACTGCTCCTTCATCCCTGGGAAATCTGTATGTGGCCCCAAGTACATAGATATATAAAATAGATCATAAAACATCATTTTCCTGATAATATATAAAAAGAAATTTTATTTTATAATTGACATGCAAGTAGATTTAATCTTCATTTAAAGATGAAAGCAACTTGATATACTATTAAGTCAGATACCGGTATTCTTTTAAAATTTTTGTTTTCTCAAGATACTATGTCAGGGAAACTTTAATTTATTTAATTTTTATTTATTTTTACTTTTATTTATTTATTTTCATCTTATAGATTCTGCATATATGTTATGCACTCTAGTTTGTGTTTTTATGAGATTCCTGAGTGTGCAAATGCATGTTTCTGCATTTCTATTCATTTCTTGGGCCCTTTTACTTCTGTTTGTTGTGTTCTATTACAATTTGCTTAATTTTGCTTTAACATATTATATTGTATTAATTTTATTATCATGCCCATTATGTTTCCTACAGACAGATAGGAAGAGTGTAAATCTGAGTGGGAGAGGAATTGGGAAACAACTAGGAGAAATAGAGGGAAGGGAGGCCCCAGTCAGAACATATTATATTTTTTTAAGTCTACTTTCAACAAAAGAAAAATATTTTGACAACCTTATATATTTACATTATAATGTTGTCATTTTCACCTTCAGTTCTCATATCATTTCTTTTTCTCCTACTAAAATCTCTCTTTCCCTCTCCTATATCCATGTCTTTTAGTTAGCTAGTGACCTAGTACATATCTCTGTGAAACAGATAAAGAGAGACAGTGAGAAACAGAAGTAGAGAGACAGACAAAGAAAGTCAGTAGCTACTAAGTTTAGAGTTTTATTCCTGGACATAGGTAGCAGGTTATTTACTAGATAAGGGCAACTAACAGTGGGCACGATACTGAAGAAAATTACACTATCTCCCTCAACAACCATTAACTACCAATAACCCCTCAAGGAGTTACATTTTTGTAAATGTAAATGAGGGACATTTTTTCTATCCATGATGAAGTGTTGATGGGATCTGACTTGGTTGGTATTAATGTAATGAAACACCATTAGCAAAAACAACTGGAGAAGAAAGGGTTTACTTAGTTTATATTTCAACAGGTATTCATAACAAAATAGGAACTTGAAGGCAGGAGTTGATTCAGAAGCCATGCTGGAGTGTTGCTTATTGGTTTGCATTTATGGATTGCCCAGTCTGCTTTCTTTCAGAATGTAGGACCACCCGCCCAGGGATGTCACTAGCCACAATTGGCTAAGTTCTCACACACCTATCACTAATTAAGAAAATGCTCTACTAGGCTGCATACAACCTAATCTTTTTAAGGCATTTTCTCAGTTGAGTTTCCATCCTCTGAAATGACTCTGGCCTATGGAAAATTTACATAAAACTATGCAGCACAGGATCCCTCTATGTGTAGATATTGTGCAGAAAACAAACCTACACTCTGAGTAGGTGATTGCAATAGCTGTGTCTGCACTCTGAGCTTATGACTGCCATAGCTATGTCACACACAAAGGACATCTTTTGCTGCATGATTCTCAAGTCTTTGGCTCTTCCATTTTAAAAAAAGATTTATTTATTACTATACATAAGTACACTGTACCTGTCTTCAGACACACCAGAAAAGGGTGTCAGATCTCATCATGGGTGGTTGTGAGCCACCATATGGTTGCTAGGATTTGAACTCAGGACCTTCGGAAGAGCAGTCAGTGCTCTTACCCACTTAGCCTCTTGCCAGCCCTGGCCTTACCATTTTTTATTCTTTGTCCTTCTGGGTTGTTCTCTGAACCTTGGAGGGAGTAATATAGCTGCTCCATTGTGCAGAGCACTTCACATTCATTTCTTCTTGGCATTTTAGTTGGTTATAAATTTTGTTCTAAATAACTGCCTGATGTAGTTTGAATTTTGTCTGATGACTAAGCTCAACACTAATCGATTAGTATTTAATGTTAATATTTTAAAAGTAGTTTGAAATCATGGCCATGTAGTGAAACAACAGTAGTAGATTCCCCATTAGGGCCTACGATCTCCCCAGACACAGGCCCTTGACTAGATTTATAGAACCAAACATGAGTTCCTTTGTTTGAAGCCAGCCTCAAATCCAATCAGGAAGCAATCAATTATTTCAATAATAATCATGGCACTATTACACTGGAGGCTACATCTTGGCTGTCAGGTCAGTACTGCAGTTCACAAGACTCACAATGGGGTGAGTCTGTTACTGACTTTCCCTACCCAGTAGACTGCATAGCACTTCTGGCACTATCAAAGCCAGCTTGTAGAGAGGAAGCTGGACTCTCAGCTTCAGCGTGGTTTTTCCTGTGTCCCATGACCTAGGTGTACACTGTTCTCCATAATAGTGTCTTACCATGAAGTTCCAGTGGGAAACTATGTATAATGACACGCAATACACACATGCACATCATAATTTAAGCCACTTATTTTCTTTATAATACCCACTCTGACTTGAGTAAGATAAGCTCTCAAAGTAGCTTTTAAAATTTTTATTAGTCCTTTGGCAACGTCATACATTATATTTTGATCATATTCACCACCCCAACACTTCTGCAACTTCTTCATTACCCACTCTACTTTGCCATTTTTGTGTCTGTCTTCTTTTTTTCCAACATGCCAAGTCTAACTTGTGCTGCCCATATATTCTAGGGTGTGTGGCTATTCACTGATACACATCTTCCTAGTAGCTAAGAATGTTGGAAATTTTGAAAATACTTATTAGCTCACTTTATGCCTTCTTTTGAGAAGTTTCTGACCAGTTCCATAGTCTCCTACTTAATTGTTTTTGTTTCCTTAGTATTTAGTTGTCTCAAGTTCTTCATAAATGCTAGACACTAAGCCCCAGTCGGGCACAGCTGGCAAGTTCTTCATAAATGCTAGACACTAAGCCCCAGTCGGGCACAGCTGGCAAGGATTCTCTCCCATTCTGTGGTCTGTCTCTTCATGTCACACTTTTCTCTAAAAAGCTACAGAAGCTTTTTAATTTTATAGGAATCCTCTTTTGCCAATTGTTGGACCTATTTAACAGGTCATATGCATCTAGAAATTCAAGCATTTCTTTTAGAATTTCCAGTTTAGTAGAATTTAATTTTTTTCATAGCTTCAGAATTTTCAGTCGAAGTTTGGCTAACTTGAACACTTTGAGCCTGATCAAGTTAGCATATCACAGTAACAGAGACATGCTGCAAAGAAGCCTCCTAGTTATCATTTCCTGATGGCTAGAAGGAAGAACATAGGGGTTAGGGAGGATACATATTTCCCATGAGTGTGTACCAATGACCTACTTCCTTCCTCTAGGTAATTGATGCACCCATGTGTTGACCCACTGAAGAACTGAGAATCCTGTGATTCCATCACTTCTCAGAAGCAACCTTTGCCCTACATTGAACTGAGTACAAAGCTTTCAGCATACAGTCTCCAAGAGACATTTTATATCCAAAACACCAAAAAAAAAAAAATGACTACACAAATTTGAAAGTGCTCCTAAAGTCCTGACCATTGAAATTTACACATAAAAATGATACAACTGGGATTAAAAATCACTCATTAACAATATGCCCTTGCCCAGTTATAAAATCTTACCTCTGGAACCCAAACTGTCACAGTCTAGATCTAGCCCCTCTTCAGTTTTTTTCTCCTAACAACCTCCAATTTGCACAGATGTAGTAGAGTTTAGCTCTCCAATAAAATTTCATATTCATAGATACTGCACAATTTCACCACATTAATTAACTCTCATCCGCACACTCTCAGAGGAAAAGAAGAAACAAAGATTCCAATTACAGAACCCATTTGCTGAGAAAACTGTGCCCTGTAAGTGCAGCCTCTCACATGTTTCCAAATCTTTCCCTTGTGTGTGGAATTCAGTTACAGCACATTCTTATGACCAAGTTCCTCCACTGTTACTTCATCTCATTTCTTCATCCAGAGTTTTCTGTTTGATTTCGATGTCTTTGTGCCTTAGGCTCTGCTATCAAAAGTGACAGTTGTTATAAATTTTGTGGAGTATTGTCTGTTATCAAGTACTTCAATGTCTGGATGTACCTTCATATATTACCAGCCTTTTCTCTATGTGTGCAGTGTCTAGTGTATAAAAAAGTCTTTATGTAGAACCTATAGTAATGGTTCTCACACTGTAGCTTGAAACACCTTTGGGGGTCAAATAACCCTCTGGGTGTCAAAAGGCCATTTTACAGACATCACCTAAGACTACCAGAAAACAAACATTAGCATAACAATTCATAACAGTAGCAAAATTACAGTTATGACATACTAAGAATAATTTTATGGTTGGGGGTTACTTCAACATGAGGAACTGTATTAAAGGATTACAACATTAGGAAGTTTGAGAACCACTGTCCTCTAGTAAACAATAAAAGTCCTGGAAGGCTCATCACTTGCTATAAGACACTTTCTGATGAAAATGACACTGTCATGAGTAAAACAACATGAGTATAATTTTGGAACAATAAATATAATTTTCTAACAGCTAGGTTCAGTTTTGTATGCTTAGTCAATGGCTCTGGTATTCACAGTGCAGGTGATTTTTGGTGGCAGAGATGACAACTGATCATTTATTGGCAGGAACCCCAAGTACTGCTGAGCACTGAGATCCATGCACTTCAGGGAACTTTTGCTATATAACCTTTGGGATGTCTGGGGACTGCCATGGGAGCTGCTAAGATACTCACCAGCAAAGTCTATCAGGGCTCACAGCAGAACAAATCACTGGAAACCAATTGGGGTTTGTCTGGTGCCCAATACTGATACCACTGCTCTTCTTTGTTGCTAGCCAACCCCAGACATCTAAGGGATGCTGATATCACCAGTCTCCTCACTTTTCAGTAACTCCATTTTCTCTTTTCCTCTGGTACGTTAGTGTATGTTGTTAACTGGGTTCCTTGCCTGAGCCCCTAACCCTCCATGGTCTGTTTTCAATCATGGGTAGATGCCTACTTGCATTTCAAGAAAAGCTGATATCTACTCCTTAATTATCTTGCTCTTAATTTTCACATGATTGTTACGATAACCTTTTCTTTCTTTTATATTTTGTGGTGTTTTTTGTTTGTTTGTTTCATTTGCCCTTGGCTTTTTCAAATTGGCTGAACGATGCTACATAGTCTCACTTCTCTTCTTCTTAATTTGTTTCTTTGGGTATAATTTTACATGTTCCTGCATGCTCCACATTATTAAAACTTGTTGCTAACTATAAAGGCTTGATTAAATATATGTTAGTTGATTTTCTAAATTTTGCATATGGCATATATGTTTTAGATTCACACCTACAGACAGCTAATGTCTGCCTTGCTGATGACTACAAATACTGAGGGACTGTTGACCATTTTAAATTTTCTCTTAGTAATTTTAATGTTGAGAAAACACTTTCTTAGATGCTGCAGAAATGACTTCCTAATATCTCTCCTACACTTGCTAGATATAATAGTTCTTTTAAAGAAATAATTACCACTCACCAGATCAAATATGATATAATGGACACTATTTCAACATTTTCCAAAAACATTCTCAAGCCATTCAGTTGGGAGTTGAAATCAAGGACCACCCACATACATGCTAGGGATGCTCATAGCTTTGGAGTTGACAGCATGCTTTTAGGTTTTCTCTGTAGATAAGTAAGCAATGTATGTTTTTGAAATGATAGATAAAATAGCATCCTATTAATGTTTTCAGCTTCAGTTTTAAGATATGAGAATTTTACTTCACTTCTTAGACATCTTACTTTCTCCCAGAAACTGAATATTTTGTTCTTGCTGACATTAACATGAGTATTCATATTTTACCTATACCATGTTTAAAAACAGGAATATGGCATAAAGTAAGAATAGAATTGTAAAATTAAATTCATGTAGTACAGACTCAGGTTTCCATTTTCCTAATTCTGAAAGAATATATGTACTCCTGGTTTATAGAAGGATTTATCATTTTTTCTCACTACTTATGAAGTTTCTTATTCCAACCTACTTGATATTCACACAGGTGTATAGTGTGAAGAACATATTCAATTTTTATCTTTTTCCATATGGTTTCTCATTTGGCAAAATATTCAAACAATCTATTTTAAATATCCATTCCTGGATGAGATGGACTATCTTTTTACCTTGATTAGACAAAATAGAAACATTAGTATAAAATGGTGATGATAACATGAAATGAATTGCTTGTGGATATTACAAAGCTATCTTATCCTCTGGGACTTGAGCATATCTGTTACTGTATAAAAGAGAAATGAATTGCGATGGACAGACATTCTCTGTTATCCTTACCTCAAGAAATTCACTGATTCGATGTACCAAGGCCTGAGAGCCTGGGAAGCCAAGCAGAAACTAAAAGACAGGGCCAATCATGAAAGCACACTTCCATGTTTGACAAATGTGTATTGTCCTGTAACAAACACTCAAAAATGGCAATCAGACTATCTCATCACCCAGAAAACTCCCTTTGTTCTTCTTTCCAGACAGTATTGAGAAGAAGCAAGCTCTGCTTTGACTTATTTCTCATAATAGATTTCTTCTTCTTGAGCTTACAATAGAATCAATCACATGGCATGTATTCATTTATATCGTTATTTTATTAGAGAATGCACACATGTTTATTTATATTTTTTCATTTTGGCATCTGTTTGGATTTGCAATTGGCTGTCTTTCTCTGGAGAATAAGCTTTGTCCTAAAGTATTTCCCAGCAGGACATGTCATTTCATGTATTGTTTTCCTTTCTTTCTTATTTACCAAGCAGCTGACTTTTTCTGGTTTATGCCTGCGTTTGATCTTTTGTATAGTTCAGTTTTGATGTCTTAGATTTTTTGTATTTAAGCTTGTGAGCCTAGCCTCTAACAACTGAGCTATGTCTCCAGACTTCTTAATCATTTACCTTTAGGTCTAACACACATTTTTATGAGATATTAGGAGGTCAGAATTCGAAAAAAAAATTGAATAAAGCTCATAAATTCATCACGTGTTATTATGACATTGTCACTTCAGTTTCCCTTTAGAATTATTTGTTCTTCAGGTATTCTATACAATGTATTTCAATAATATTTATCCTCCTCACTCTTCCTTACCATTTCATAGCCATTGAATTTTCTATCATTTGTTTTATTGTGTCCAGCAACTCCAATTACTCTCCACATATTCTTGGATGTGTCTGATCCCCTGAAGTATGGTAGAACCAGGAAAGGACACACACTTAAAAAATAAAACTGACTTTCCCTCTCCCAGCAGTTATCAGTGACAACTAGCTCCTCAGACAGAGGTGGTACTTTGTGCCTACTTTCCCTCTCTATACTGGGACTTTGGGCAGGTATTTTGCATGCTTTTACAGCTCCTCTGTGTTCATATATGCACCAATGGGATGCTGTTTCCTTGTAGTCATTTGCTACCTTGGGCTATTCCACACTTTCTGCATCCTCTTTCATATACACATCCCATTGAAGACTGAGCCTCTTGTTTTCTGCATCTCAGTCTCTGTGTTAATCACCATCTACTGCAAATAGAATATTTTCTGATGATGATTGACAGTTGCATTTATCTTTATGTAAAACTATAAGTCTTTAGGAATCACTTTAATACCAGGTCTGATTAACAGAATAATTAGTAATCTATACTCCACTAGGTCTTATGGTCCAGTTGGTCACAGATTCTTGATCCCAATAATGGTGCCAAATATAGGTTTCTTCTTGGGGAACAAGCCATAAGTCCAGTAGGAAACTTATTTAAACCCATGATGTTCATGCCACTCTTGTGCCAGTGGTATATCTTACCAAGCCAGGTTATACTATAGCTCTCAGAGTTCAAATCTTGAAAATACTGATGATTGCTTATATCCTCCTGTACTCTACATAGCGTGGTCTGGCCCCATGAAAATTAGCCAATGGAGATGAAGCCTCCAGGTGTGTATCATCTTGATTTCTCCATGTTCTACAACTTGGGTATGTGATCTATTCAGAATAAGATAATGCCATCAAATTCTATTGTAATAAACAATAGCACTGGAAATAGCCTATAATATGCAGGAGTTATGGGACCTCAAAGGCCAACCTGTGGAGAGCCGTGCAGCGAGCAATCACTGTGGAGAGTCATGCAAGCAATCGCCATTATAAGATGGTGCTGGCCTCCACTGTGCCTAACTAGTAAACAAGCCTTGTACGCAGGCACAAGAGTGAACTCACTCTTAGTCACTGCCCATTCTCGGGGCATAATAGTGGGGTGATGGGCGAGCAACAAATCAGGAGCACACGCCATATCAGGTGCTAAAACGCCATGGCTGAGGGCTATATAAGCGACTCCATTTTCTGGGGTCGGGGTCTTCCTGAGAAGTAAGCAATAAAGCTTTGCTGCAGAAGATTCTGGTTGTCCTGAGTGTGTTCTTGCCGGCGGGGACAAAAGCTCAGGATACCAACCATTGCAAAGAAGTAAACCCATTTCTGGCTCTAATTTTTTTTTTTTTGTCTGTTTGACTGTAGAATCTAGCAGGGGCATTGATGCCCTGTTGTAAGTAATTCCATTTTATCTCATTGTATATATCAGTGGTTCTCAGCCTGTGGGTCACACCCCCTTTAAAGGCTAAATATCAGGTATTCTGCAAACCAGATATTTCCATTGTGATACATAACCATATCAAAATTACAGTTTTGAAGTAGCAATGAAGTGGTTTTATAGTTGGGGCCACCATATATGAGGAATTATATTAAAGTGCCACAGTATTAGAAAGGTTGAGAGCCACTGGTATACATGTGGCTATATATATTTTCAGAAACTTCTATAGTAGTAAGTAGTTGTCAAAAAGTCATCTTGTATTTATAATTCTCCTAATTCTCTCTTTTACCATGCCATTCCATCTCCAAACCAAACTTAATAATTATTTTTCAATTATGCCCTCCTTAAAGCTTTATATCACCGAGTACTATCTCTGTTCCCTTAAAAGTACCACCCATAACTAACTCTTTGCCCTCTGTTCTCTATGGGTCCTGCAAATAAACAGATTCAAGAGTCTTCACTAAGATGATTCAAAGCTAACAGCCAGAATTGCAAGAAAATATGTGAGGCTAGCCCTTCTGTGTCTGAGTTACTTCACCCACAAAGATTGTTTCCAGATCCATCCATTTAGCTGACGTTTTCAAATAATCATTTGTCTTAAGAGCTAAGTAGTATTTCATTATATGAATAAGTCACATTTTCATTAACCACTTATTATTTAGTGGACATCTAGGCTTCTTGTATTCCCAGCTATTATTCAACTATAAACATGGATTAACAGCTATCTCTGTAATAGGATATGGAGACATTTGGTTATGTGCACAAGAGTTGTACTGATGGATCATGTGGTAGATTTGTTTGATTAATTGTTTGCTTTAGTATTATAAGGAACTTCCACTTGTATCCCCTTGACATCCTTCAATTGTCTTATTGCTCTAGCTTAGATTTCAAACACTATTTTAAATAGGTGGTAGAGGTAGATATCCTTGTCTTCTTCTTGATTTTAGCACAAATGCCATGGTTTCTTTCCTTCATCTAGGCTTCCTGTATATTGTCTTTATTATGTTATGTTATGATATGATTTCTGTTTCCCTGTTCATTACAGGCTTCTATCATGAATGGATACTAGATTTGCCCAAGGTAAATCCAATGAGATAATCTAATGAGATGATTATGTGGTTTTTAATCCTTTGGTCAATGTGGTGGATTCCATGTATAGATTTACATATGTTGAACCATTCCTGAACCACTGGAATGAAGCCAACTTGAGTAAGGTAGATAACTTTTGCAGTTCTTGGTTGTCATTTCCAAATATCTTGAGTCATTTTGTATCTATGCTCATCTATGCCCTTAAGAGTCTCTCAATTTCCCCAGTGTCCATTATATTGTCTCCTTTTTCCTCTCTAATTTTACTAATTCTCTCTCTGTCTTCTGGTTGTACTTAAACCATCTCCCCTCTGCTTTTACTATAATCAAATCCTCAAATTTCTTGTATTTTGACCTAACAGATAGTTTCCCAACATTATGAATGTGAAAACTCCAGCACCCAACCAGTTTCATATACAAAATAAATTGTTTACTGGCATACATATTGATGGGCATGAAGTAGTTGCTCAACAAGGAATAAAAGGAATGAGGAACTAAGCATACTCTTTCTTGGGCTATTGTTTGTGATAACAGAAGTGTTCTACTAACCTGCTCAGAAAACATCATGATTTATATACTGTGACCAATTGTCCAGCAGGAATGCATGTGTCCCGGATACTAATACCATCACCACTGTCTCCACCACCCTGGAGTCATGATATCTTCAGAAGCTATGTGTCAGAAACAAATGCTGCAGGCACACCTGTGAGCTGGGGTTCCTACCAAGATGGAATTCCTTAAGTGTATCTGCTGCTGTGGAGTAAAAATAAATTAGGAAAAGCCCAGTAGCTCTACCACTTAAGTTCCCCATCACCTATATGAACCGCTACAATACTGGTTACCAAGGACAATTACACTCTTTACAAGTATGGACTTCAGATAGCCTTTGCTAAACGTACTGACTATCTGACTGGACAGATTATGCTTCCCTCTGCCACTACCTTTAAACCCATAGGTGAAGATCTTGCTTCAAACCTACATAAAGAATTATAAGCAACTAAAGAATGCTAGAGGCATAGCCAATGATCATCCTAGGGAACACCAATCTATTGTTCACTGCTAAAAATGTCAGACCTGTAAACATATATACTAGTAATGTTGTGTGAGCTGAGAAGATATATTACAAAACAGTCGTGACTATGCATGCAATAACAATTAGTGGGAAAACTGACAAGAATTTTGAAGGAGAGCAGAGTCAAGAATGTATAAGGGGGTATTGAGAGGTGGAGACCAGAATGAGAAATGTTATAATTATGGTATTCTCAAAAATAAAAAATTTAAAAATCATATGTTCTATATAAGTATATATCAGGAGAATAAAGAATAGCAACCTCAATGAGATCAGACAGATGGAAAAATTAATAAAGTCAAAAACAGGTAATTTCAAACTAACCAGAGAAGGAAATTTAAAATAAATAGAGAAAATCTCAAGAGTTTATGAAATACTATTAACAGATTTATATTTCCATAGTGAAATCTAACAAAAATAAAAGATGCATATAGATAACAAGCTAATAAGGGATATAAAGCTAAAAAGGTTTTAAACTTGGGGAGGAACATGGAAATTATAGGAAAATCATCAAAACAAGCTATAAATTTAAAAACTAGAGGTTCAAAATAGCATCTACAAAAAATTGTTATACACAAGAGTATTTCTATAAAGTTACCAATATAATTCTGAGCATAAATATAGGCCAAAAGAGAATAAAATCATATATTCAAAGTGCTGAAATTAAAATGTGAGACCAAAATTTTTCACACAGAAAAGCTGTCCTTAAAAACTATGGATAATTGCTAGAGGAGAAAGTAGAATTCCTGACCTACATTTTGTATAAAATACTCACCAATGAGTCTACAAGGATGTGATATTTATTAGACAGCAAATGCATCATTTGATTTAATGTTTGAACAGAGAAGGTGTACAACAAAAGTATTTGTGCCAAAGGACAGACATTCTCAAACACAGGCAAAACAATTTCTAGGGTAAATTATAATCACATTTCAAAAAGTTTCTTAACAAATTTAACTTTCTGATTACAGTGGTATGAATATAATAATGATGTAAATAACTTTGAAAAATTCAAAAAACAAATTAATTAATACACTAATCCAAAAATAAGTTAATCAAAAAAGAAACTGTAATGCAAACAAAAACATACTGAGACAACATACTTGGAAAACTATCATATACAATAAAGCAAAAATGATGATTAAGTGCAAAGTTTATTGCAATGCATAAAACATGTAGAAGAAACAGTTTCAAATGACTCAATAAAAGGGAAAACTAAAATGAAAGTAGTTAATGGAAGGAAATAACATTCAGAGGAAGAATTAATAAAATAAAAGCTAGAATAACAGAAGAAAAGATTCATAACCCTAAATCATTAAGAAAGGAAGGAAGGGAGGGATGGAGGGAGAGAGAGAGAGACAGAGAGACAGAGAGAGACAGAGACAGAGACAGAGAGACAGAGAGACAGAGAAGAGAGACAGAGAGAGGAAGGGAGGAAGGAAGGAGAAAAAGAAAGAAAGAGAGAGAGAAAGAAAGAGAGAAAGAAAGAAGAGAGGCAACCTTTTACTTAGGCTAAGTAAAAAATGGAAAACCACTAACTTCCGATAATAACAGAAATAAAAGAATAAACATAACAAATGATGATACAGAATGAAATAGTTCATAAAAAGTGACTATGAATAATTATATGCCTGAAAATAGATAATTCAGAAAAATGGTTAAGGTCTTAGAAACATGCAGCCTCCAACATTTTAATCATGACTAAAAATCAGAACAGATGAAAATATAAAGGATATTCAATCAGTAATGGTGTATGTACAGATAACTTTAGTTCCACGTGACTTTACTGATGAATTCTATGTAATATGCAAAATAAATTAATAAGAATCCTCCTCTTTATAAGAAGGGTGGGGAGACCATACTAGAAGAGGGCGTTCCCAAATCATAAATCTGCTGCTACACTGATAAAAAGACATTTTTGGAAAAAAAAAAAAACTTCAGGCCAATTACCACTTCATAGCCAAATGCCTTCACAGCACTAGCAAGCCAACACCACATTGAAAGGACTATACACTATGATCAAGAGAGATATGCAGTTGGGAAGTAAAGATGGTATAACATGTGCAATTCAATAATTGTAATAAAATATGTTATCTGGTTGCATATAAAGTCATATGACCATCTCAAAATAAATTCAGAAATGTTTTATTAAAGTCATCAACATTTCATAATTAAAATCTCCCAACAAACCAGATAAAGGAGCACCTTTAACACTATGGATACTATATTACAAACTCACAGCCAGTGTTTAAAACATAAAAGTTTTCTCACAAAAAACAAAAACAAAAACAAAAACAAAAACAAAAACAAAAACAAAAACAAAGGGCTGGTCTGAGGCACCCAGCATTTATATAGCAGAGGGATGCTGCCTTGTCTAGCTTCAGTAGAAGAGGATGCATCTAATCCTGAAAATTCTTGATGCCCCAGGGTGGGGAATTATACCCTTGGGGAGGCTACGTACTCAGAGGCAAAGGGGAGAGAGGATGAGGGGAAAAACTCTGTGAGGTGGGATGAGAACTGGGAGGCAACATTTGAGGTATAAATAAATAAGACAATTTTTTTTTAGAAGACGTTCACTCTCGCTACATGAAGAACAGCATAATAGTGAAGTCCTTGCTGGAACAAGTAAATGGAAAAGGAAATAAAATGCATACAGATTCAACATTACAAATAAAAATGTTACTGTTTGTAAATAATATTATTCATAAAGCATTCTAAGGATTCCACCAAAAACGTAAGAAGTACTATTCAATATATTTGTATGTCACAAAATAACAAGAGCAAAAATACTATGTACTGATGATGTGATAATGCAGTTAAATAAATGCTATTTATAATGTCTCTAGAAAGATAATTTATACATAAAGTTTGCCTTAAAAGATGATATCCCCTAATGAAGGCACTAGAGAAAGTACCCAAGGAGCTAAAGAGGTCTGCAACCCTATAGGAGGAACAACAATATGAACTAACCAGTATCCCCTGAGCTAGTGTCTCTAGTTGCATATATAGCAGAAGATGGCCTAGTTGGCCATCAATAGGAGGAGAGGCCCTTGGTCTTGCGAAGATCATATGCCCCAGTACAGGGGAACACCAGGGCCAGGAAGTGGGAGTGGGTGGGCTGGGGAGCAGGGCGGGGGAAGGGTATGGGGGCTTTGGGGATAGCATTTGAAATGTAAATAAAGAAAATATCTAAGAAAAAAGAAAAAAAATGTAAAAAAAAGATAAAATATCTATACACAGAAAACTATGTAAGATTGAAAGAAACCAGGGTTCATAAATCTCGATTGACAACAAATGATGTTCAAAGCTCAGGTAAATCAATATCATACACATGGCTATACAAGTGTCAGTGCAGTGTCTAACAAACTTCTAATGGTTGCTTTTCACAGGAATAAAAAAAAAATCCTAGAGTCCAAGTGATACCAAAAAAACCAGTAAGTAGCCAAGTCATCTAAAGACCCCCCCCAAGTCTAAAGGATCACACTCCCTTATGTAAGTGATGTAAGAGACTTATAATAATCACAATGCATACTGTTGTTTGGAAAATATATATTTAGGACAATGGAACAAAACAGAAACCTAGAAATAAATCTATATGTATATGGTCAACTTATCAAAAACAAATCATTCAAGAACATACATGGGTAAAAATTAGGCTCTTCAATAAATGACGTGATTTCTGCTAGATATTACGGTAGCATGTAATAATAAAATGAAAATGATTCGTAAAGAACACTAGGGACAAAGTTACCTGAATATGGAGTAAGGATTATAACACAAATCCTAAAAGAATAAAATAATTAGGAATGCTCTATAAAGTCAACTTTGGTGAGAGAGGAGGTGAAAAAGTCCTAAGTTAAACTCTTTCTGCAGACTATGAAAATAATCAGTAAAACAGACACACAGTGAGCAGAATGATAGAAAATATTTGTACATTTACTATTCACTAAGAGGTTATCATCTATACATTTTATAGCTCAACAACAAAATTTATGAAACAAGTCCAATTAGCAATGAATAAAAAAATCTGAGAAGACATTTTTCCAATCAACACTTGTAAATGACAATAGGTGTATATATTTTTGTTGCCTTATTTGACTTAATTAATGTTTTTAATATTTTAAACTATATTAATGTTAAATTAAAATATCTTTATTGCTTATTAAATTCTACTGACTCACTTTCTAGCCATTCTTAAAGTAGAATAGTTCACATCTTTGAATACTTAATTTATGAGAGACAGGAAACAGGTTTACAGTCACCCATTACTAAAATATTATTTTATGTCACTTGTTAATAACTGCTTTCTAAGGTATCCATCAATGACTTTTAGATATCGGTATATAAAGGAAAATCTTTTACCTCCAAAGGAAAGGGCCATCCCAATATGTTACGTTAAACAAACAAATTCATGACATCTTTAAGAGATGAAATCAAAACCAGGGGATAAGAGGGAGAGTGCCAAGGATGGGCAAATGTGATTCTCTGCAGATGGCTGCACAGGATGCTACTTCATAAAACATCATTCCTCTGCTAAGCTGCACAGCATCTCTGGTGTTTTAGACATATTGTTTACCTCACCAAGAGGCACAGGTTCTAAAGGTAAGAGCTGAACAGGTGCCATCACTGAGGAAACAGAGCAGATGGCCCACCTATGATGGTCTGCCTTTGCTCAGTGTGAAACTGTGCCAATCCCAAGTGGACCCATTGCCAAGTTAAAGAGGTCTTGGCTGAGGATCTGCACTTCTCTTTTCACAGAGAGCTTATTCATTTTCTCAGGCTCTCTTGCCTACTACCTAGTTCTATTACTGTCCCTCCCGGAAGCCAAGAGGCCCTTTATGACCATTCTGTGCTGCATTCTACTGATATGTGTACTGTCGGAATCTCACCCAAGCTTCTTTCTCCAGTTCCAGGCTGTTTCGTTTCAAGTCTTTTCCTGGCTTAATTGCTAATGGAGAAATGCATGTTATTTGTTGAAGAATGTCAACGACATGCAAGAAATAGAAATGTTGGGACTTCTTCCACAGAATGGGCTTTATTAACCAGCCATCTGTCTGAAGAATTTCATTTTATGGGATGCAAAATCATTGAAATTTTCACATAAATAGGTTTTTTAAATATTGTGATTATTAAGTATGTTTCAACTTTTGCAATTCAGGGACCCTAACTCCCAATGTTGTTCAATGAAAATAAAGATACAAATCTGAATACCATCATGGTCAAAGGTTTAGCACAGAGACTCTGGACTCTAAATTGGATGGAGGGTTATTTTTGTTTTTGTTGTTGTTTTTTAAGAAGACCCTGGACTAGATCACTATAACACCCAGATGGCCTGAATTGTCTGGAGGAAATTTTAAGCTGTGTGGCAAGGAATTGTATGAGTTCCTTGCTCATTGCTGTGGCAAAATTCTTGACAAAAATGTTTTGTATCAAAGTTCAGGATACAGTACAGGGTAAAAAGTACAGAGTAGCAAAGAAGGTATGGTGACAGGAACAAGAATCTTCTGGTCACATCGTATCATAAACAGAAGACAGAAAGATATTAACTCTGATGCTCTGATGAGTTTCTCCTTTCTGTTCAGTCTAACATCCTAATGCACAGGATTGTGCCATGCACAAAATGCTGGATATTGCCTATGCAGTAAAATTTTACCAGGAACAATAACATAGACACAACCAGTAGTTTGTCTCCATGGTGATTCTAAATCTAATCAAATTGACAACATAGATCAGTTATCACCATAGTGGATCAAAAACATGTCACATTTGGAAAGAAACCTGGGGAGAATAGTAAACCAGAAAAAAAAAAAGAAAAGAAAAGAAAAGAGGGAAAAAAAAACAGTTTGAATACAAAAGAATCAAAAATAAGTGATGTGTGCAAGCAGAACACATCAGCTTTGGGAAATTTCAAAACTGAGACCTGAGCCTTGTATTCTTTCCAACTTTGGTATTTGTCTTTTCTATAGTAAGGCATTTTTCTACCACACCCCAAACTGGTTGATTAGCAGTCAATGTAGAATGTGTGCTTGTTTTATTCACCATTCTCTTTTTAGTGCATAGGAGAGTGAATGTAGCTCACATATGCTTTTTGAGCAGGAATGTGTACAATATTAGGAATTGAGTGATGATCATCTTCAAGAAATACATGAATACTGAACTTGGAAATGATGAATTTGGAACATTTTTATTTTGCTTTGCTTTGTTACTTTTTAGGACCCCAGAGATCTCTCAGACACTGGTCCATCAACCAGGCAGCATATACCAGCTGATATGAGGCCCCAACACATATACAGCAGAGGACTTCCGGGCCTGGATTCAGTCAGAGAAGATGCACCCTCAAGAGACTGGAGGCCCCAGGGAGTGGGGAGGTTTAGTGGGGTAGAGGGAGACATCCTCATGGAGACAGGGGGAGGAGGTGTGGGATGTGGAACAGTCAGAGGGTAGACCAGGAGGGGGATAAAACCTGGAGTGTAACAAAATGATTAAATAAAATTAAAAAAATTTTTTCTCTTTAGATTCATCATACCATAGCTGCAATTTAACCCTCTTTATCATATAACTACATATATTATTAAAATATATAACTAAACATAGACCTCCGAGGAGGCAAAATGTCTTATTTTTATTACTGATAAAAGTATAGAAAATATTTGAACATTAAAAATTAGAATTTATTTAGTCAGTAATTATATTTCCTTGTGTGTAACTCTTTAACTGACCCCCTGACCTCCAGAACTTTCTTACATGTTCATCTTCCAAGCACCTCAAGGGCAGCCTTACTGAAAGTTGGATCGTTCAGGTTGCTTTCACTCCTGCTCTGAAGTTCCCCATCAGAACTCCAGCCTCAGCTTGATAGGAAACATCTTCCCCTTTTCCATGTTCAGGCCTACCAAGGCCAAGCATCCTTATAGCCAGATGCGTTCCATGCCCACATTCCTGCATAGGCTTCTAATTTGGAAACATTCACTACCTTTATACCTTGCTGTTTAATCTCTTTTCTATATTCTCTTCTGTGAATTTGGCCTAGCAGTATCCAGTTCTTGTGTCAGAATCTAGGTTGAAGGCCCTCAACCCTGGGGAAGATTTTCTTGAATTGTTCAGATAATTCTAAGCTTATTTCACATATTCCTAACACTCCCAAAAAAAGAGGGAAGGAACCTAGAGTAAACACTTGGACTCAGAAAGGTTTTATTCTCAAATCCTCTGCTCTGCTTGGACAAAACACCAAGGTCTAGAGGCTTTATCTATAAAAGGAATGTAATACCAAATTTTCTGTATAGATTAACTGATTATGGGTTCAAAATATTTAACATAGTATTTTCTAATTTGGGATCTAAGTTACAAAGCATCCCTTCACTGTTTAGAAAAGATTAAAGACAGAAATAGAGTTTACACCTTATGGGTCTTAGAGGTCAGACATACAGAAATCAGGAGGAGAGAGGGGGGAAATGAGGGTGGAGAAAGGAGAGGGAAAGACACTGAGTAGTAGATCTTAGGTAGGGCATTATGTAAATAAACTTTTAGGAGAGAATTTGACTGCTGGGATTACAGCAAACTGGAATGCATGCTAGATGGTCACATTCTGACAGACGGGTTGGCTGTGGTGCATCTGCACAGACTATGTAGTGTGAGAATCATCAGGGATGGGCAAATAGGCTGCCATGCAGTTAACTCCTAAGTGCGTGTGCATCAGGAGGAAGCAGTAAAACTGGGGTCTCAACTGACTGTATCGAGGAACTAAGAGGTGGTAGAACTAAGAATTGCATCCAGGGTGACTGGGCCCTGATTCCGAGGTGAAAAAGTTAAATTTTTATTTAAGGTAGATGTCAAATAAATATAAAATGTAAGCTTTCCCTCTTGTATTCTCTTTTCTTGACAATAAGTTGAAATGAGTGTATTTACATTAACTTCACCATTTATTGTCACGTGATCACTTATCTCAATGGAATGATACTAAAGACAGCCCCATGTCTAAAGTCACTCCCCTACTGGTATCCATTAGAGACAATCCCATAATATTCACATTTTGTATGTAATGGTAGCTAGTGTCTAACTCATTACTGGTATCAAGTCATCTAGCACTTGGTAGAACAAGTCCCTGGGACTCTATTTAAAAGAAAGGGGTTAATATGCTTATCTATTAATTCATGTAAGTGAAATGATGCATATCATTTTGACAATGTAAAAGTATGTAGTACTGTACATTGTTCTCTTTCTAGCATTTCATATAATAATCATGTAAAGAAAATCAGGATGATAATCTCTGTCTTCTCTTTGTCAAATCCTATGAAATCAGCATGGCTTTATGAAGCTTACAGAAAATGGTATATTAAATCCCTTGTAACCTATATGTCCCACAACATAAGGAAACCCTTTGCTGAAATTGCTTTAAAGCCCTTGAATGATTCAGTTCACTCAGTGCAATTGCCACTTAAGTATTTGCTATGCCTAAGTGATTGGGAAAACAATATAGAACAAAATGGCACAAAAAAACACAAATAGCATGTGCCCAGCTGATACCTTGAGCAAGAGTTAGTGCTAGAAGCATCTAAGATATTTAAATGGATTAGCATATTAGATGCCACTATATGATAATATTTATGACTCTAGTCACCAAGTGTGAGCGTCCGTCTCGCCAGCAAGAACGACGCCACAATAGGATCCTTCTGCACACGTTTATTGGGAGAGCATTGATTGCATAGGCGAAAGACCCTGAACCCAGAAATGGTGCTGCTTATATAGGCCTAGGAGTGACGTGTCCATACCTGATTTGTTATGCTACCAGTACCTCATTAATATGCGTCGGGCCAGGCAGTGACTCAGCAAAAACCTCTTATGCACTTGCGCACATTGGTTGTTTACCCATAATCATGGGCAGTGGCCAGTGGTAGCCAGCGCCACTCTGCAACGGCACATGTGGCTTCCCACAACCAAGGACTAAACCTGCATGCTGGCACCAGTTTTATTCTTCTGGTTGTATCATCCACTGAAAAAGATTCCACATTTGGAACCTATATGTCCCACAACATATACCATAGCATATAGTCTAAACTTTTAGCATTACACTAAATCATACTACAACCAAACCTGGTTTTCAAACCTGACTTCCCACACTGTACTAATGTACAGTCTGTATTAGACCTGCCTCATTATTTTTCTGTTGCTATGATAAAACATCATGGCCAAGGCAATTTATAAAAGAAACTGTTTAATGTAGGTCTTACATTTTCAGAGGGTTTAATTACATGTTCATTTGAGAGGGAGTATGGCTGCAGAGAGGTAGGCAGGCCACTGGAGCAGCAGCTAAGCAGTCATAGCTTAATTCACAAGCACAAGGTTGAGAGAGATAACTGGAAATGGCATGGCCATTGTGTGGGCCTTTGAAACCTCAATATGCAGCCCCAGTGACAATCTATCCTCAATAAGACCACAACTGCTAACCCTTTCCAAAGTGTTCCACTAAGTGGGGACCAAGAGTCTCAATATGTGACCCTACAGAGGGTCATTCTCATGGAAACCAGTACATGACTCTTGAAAATTATATCCTTGGACTTCAGTTTCAACTCCAGGACAGAAGGAGCCAGGAACTAATAAGTTCCATTCTAGTAAATTAAACTGTGTGATCTTAAAGTTGACTACTTTGTTTCTTGTTGATATGAAAGAAATGAGGCTACAGGTGAAAAAAATCAACTCTAAACTCCAGGGAAGCAGGTACATCCAGAAAAACACCCAAACTCCTCTAATGTGAAACAGAAGTGCAGTGAAGCCATGAACTAGTGATGATGTTGGTTGTGGGATAGGTATTTGGCTCAGCTGGTAGAGACTTGCCTAGAATGTACAAGACTTTGGGTTTAATTGTGAGCAGTATATAAACTAGGCATGGCAGTGCAACCTTCTCTAGCAGTTAGGGTATGGAAGCAGGATGATCATAAGGCCAAGGTCATTGGAGTCACCCTCTACTAAAGAGCCTGATAGAGGACGGAGGAAGAATGAGGAAGAGGAGGAGATGAAGGAGGAGAAGATTTTGATGGGTCACTAGAAGTTGAAGGTAGATCAACATGAGAAACTACTTGAGGTCCTTGACTTGAGGAAGTCGGATAGGCTCACCAAGAAACCACCTAGTACTGATGGTAAAGATCTGAGACAGAGCCAGTGGTAGCTCTAGCAGGATGAAGGAAATATCTAATTACCATGAAACATAAGGAGATATTTCTCCATAATAAAGCCTTCCCTCCTCCTCTTTGGGGAAAGTGATGAGTTTTTATTGGTTTTATTTGTTTTTCTCATGCCTATCACATCTGTGAAAGGCTTCTATGTCCTCACACCCTTCCTGTCTCATCTGTTATCTAGGAAAATAGTCACCAAGCATCCAGGCTTCAAGAAATCATATCCAGAATACTACAGTCAGAAAATTATCTGACTAGAGGAGTTGGTGGGGAACTATAGTGATGAAAAACTTATGTTTAAAAACAAAAACAAAAACAAAACAAAACACAGCCCTGAGACACTGGCCATGTAAACAAAGATTAGTTAGAATATCATAGTTTGCCACCCTACCCACAGGGCTCCAGTGCAATAGTATACACATACATACAGCTGACACAGCAAGATGGCATCAACTACAAGTAGGAGGATTTAAGGAAGCTTGTAATTGGAAGATTTCAAAAAGATACTTTGGGAGCTCCAAACCCTGGCACCTTCAAGAATAGGAAGTGTTAAATACAGTTCAACCTGCTATCGAATTATCATAAGGCTCCACACTGAAGGCCTACTTAGATTGGTTCTGATTACCTTATAAAACAACATTTAACAACACAATTAAGACATGTGAGATGAAGTATGGTCTTAAAAATAAAACTCAAAATGCAAAATATCTACACAGAAGATCAAACTAAAAGAGCAAGTAAACAAGAGGATGGCTGTCTTTCTAAGGACTGTCAAAAACGGACAAGAGATGTCAAATCGCTGGTTCAAGAAGCTCAAATACACTCAAAGCAAAACAAAAACTAAAGCAAAACACTATGAAAACCGTACCAAAGCTACAGAAAATCAGGCAATGAGAAATACCAAAAGATGCCTCAGAGAAATAAAAATAAACCTTAAACAGAAAAATATGTGGCAGCCGGGCATGGTGGCACACGCCTTTAATCCCAGCACTCAGGAGGCAGAGGCAGGCAGATTTCTGAGTTCAAGGCTAGCCTGGTCTACAGAGTAAGTTCCAGGACAGCCAGGGCTATACAGAGAAACCCTGTCTTGAAAAACAAAACAGAGAGAGAGAGAGAGAGAGAGAGAGAGAGAGAGAGAGAGAGAGAAATATGTGGCAATAGGAGTAGAGAGATTGGCTCAGTCTATAAAGTGCTTGCCACACAAGCATGGGAACTTGAGTTTGATTAACTGTGCCTACATAAAAATCCAAGTATTGTAGCATTATTTATAATTCCAGTGCTGGAGAGGTAGAGAAAAAGGATTCCTGGTGCACAGTGGCCAGCCTAGCCTAACTGGCAAGCATCAGATCCTAATGAGATATGCTATCTCAAAAAATAAGATGAATGGCTCCTGAGGAGTGTTAATTGAGGTTGACCTCTGGCCTCTACACACATCTGCACATACACATATACACTCACACACTCCTAAGTTTACCCACATTTAAGTATATGAATAGTGATTGGGAAGTTATTCTATGTTGACCATAAGCAATCAAATAAAAGAATTTATTAGAATAGTGGTATTAGACTTCTGACTAGAGAGCCTACAAACAAGAAGAACATTTAATGGAATAAAGTGGAGTGAAATACTTTAAATGACAGAATTAAAAATTGACCACAAATTTTCTGTCCAGTAAAATACCATTATAAATAAGGTTAAAAGTTAAATAATTGTTATTAATATAGTTATTGGACACTAAGAAAATTGTACACCTGTCCTCCTAAATACTAAAACAAGCCGTCCATGCAGCAAAAAACATTAACTCAAACCTCATGTCTAACTAATGAAAGACGACCATCTGGAGCAGGAGCATCTTAATGGAAGATCTTTTTATTTTCTTACTCTTAGTTGACCTAAAAAATACCTGTTTTTAAAATTTTAACATTAACAATATTTTAGATGACTACAGCACATAGGTAAATTGAATGAATGGCAATAAAGTCACCAGGGAGGAAGGGAGTAATGGGAGACTCCCTGCAATGGGGTAAAGATCTGGCCTGCATGGGAAGCAGATTAACATAATTCAAAGTTAAATAAAATTCTAGTTTTAGAATGCAAACAAGTATTTCTTGAAAAAATATAATACCAAGAAAATATATACTGAGAAGAGATAAGACCGAATTATATAAAATGCTGGAATAATACTGAAGAGAAAGGGGGGGATGAATCAGGTTACAATAATAATAAATAAAGCACAGAGATAAACACATCACACATCGGGAGTTCATTTAACTGTATCATTAACATTTTAAATGTTTTACCACTTGAAGCCAACAAGCTTCAGATTTATAACAAAATAAACCAGACTTTACCTCATGTTGTTTACAATAGTTTAATGCAAAGATGATGACACAATAAATTATAAATAGATGAAAAAAATATATACACTAACTCAAATTGAAACAATAGCCATATCACCTTTAATGCATGCAATCTTGTCTGAAGCTAATACATTAATTTCTGAGAAATCTATCTTGATAAAATAGATTATTTGCCAAAAATAAAGGCATTACATAATGATCAAGGTATCTATTTTTGCTAAATGGTATAAATCATCCAAAAGTGTGTGTGTGTGTGTGTATATATATATATACACACACACATCAGATTACAATAATAATAAATAAAGCATAGAGATAAACACATCACACATCGGGAGTTCATTTAACTGTATCATTAACACAGTTATATATATATACACACACACACACATATGTGTGTGTGTGTGTGTGTGTGTGTGTGTGTGTGTGTGTCTGTAATATATATTACCAATGGTAGTTATCAAAACTTATAAGGCAATGCTTGATAGACTAGCAAGTAAAACATAAATACTATAATCAGAGACTTCAACACAACTCTGTCCATAAGAGATCAAACAGACAGACTACTCAGTAAAAAGGCAGTTAACCTCAACGACAATATGAAGTAATATTCTTCAACACTCCATCTAATATGTGCACTCCAATCCCTATAAAGTGTTCCTTAGTAAACATTGAAATATAAACCATGGAACACATGATCTCACAACAAAGCAGAATTAAAACTATAAATCTGTAATAAAGACATGTATTTCACGCCTTCTGACTCTTCAACTACACGTGTTTCCTCGTATAGAGTAGAGGATCCTTTCCTTGAGTCAAATCTTGGCTGTTGCTCCTCACTTCAAGTCTCCATACGTTTCTACGGCATTCATAGTGTATTTGCTTCAACATTGGCTTCTGAGTTTTACATCAAAGGGGTGGGATTCATGATACTAGGAATTTAATACGATAAGAAAGCAACTGGTAACAGCTTAATAAATTTAAACCACTATATTTTTCCACTAATGTTAATAATAATAGTGTAACTACTTCAGAGCAAACCTATCAGGTACACCATATTGAAAAAAAAAAAAACATTTAATAACCACAGCCTGTCTCATTTTATTCTGGACAAGACATAGGCTCTTTCTTTTTTCTTTTTTTTCCCATTTTTTATTAGGTATTTAGCTCATTTACATTTCCAATGCTATACCAAAAGTCTCCCATACCCACCCACCCCCACTCCCCTACCCACCCACTCCCCCTTTTTGGCCCTGGCGTTCCCCTGTACTGGGGCATATAAAGTTTGCGTGTCCAATGGGCCTCTCTTTCCAGTGATGGCCGACTAGGCCATCTTTTGATACATATGCAGCTAGAGTCAAGAGCTCCGGGGTACTGGTTAGTTCATAATGTTGTTCCACCTATAGGGTTGCAGATCCCTTTAGCTCTTTGGCTACTTTCTCTAGCTCCTCCATTGGGAGCCCTGTGATCTATCCATTAGCTGACTGTGAGCATCCACTTCTGTGTTTGCTAGGCCCCGGCATAGTCTCACAAGAGACAGCTACATCTGGGTCCTTTCAATAAAATCTTGCTAGTGTATGCAATGGTGTCAGCGTTTGGATGCTGATTATGGGGTGGATCCCTGGATATGGCAGTCTCTACATGGTCCATCCTTTCATCTCAGCTGCAAACTTTGTCTCTGTAACTCCTTCCATGGGTGTTTTGTTCCCAATTCTAAGGAGGGGCATAGTGTCCACACTTCAGTCTTCATTCTTCTTGAGTTTCATGTGTTTAGCAAATTGTATCTTATATCTTGGGTATCCTAGGTTTGGGGCTAATATCCACTTATCAGTGAGTACATATTGTGTGAGTTCCTTTGTGAATGTGTTACCTCACTCAGGATGATGCCCTCCAGGTCCATCCATTTGGCTAGGAATTTCATAAATTCATTCTTTTTAATAGCTGAGTAGTACTCCATTGTGTAGATGTACCACATTTTCTGTATCCATTCCTCTGTTGAGGGGCATCTGGGTTCTTTCCAGCTTCTGGATATTATAAATAAGGCTGCTATGAACATAGTGGAGCATGTGTCCTTCTTACCAGTTGGGGCATCTTCTGGATATATGCCCAGGAGAGGTATTGCTGGATCCTCCGGTAATACTATGTCCAATTTTCTGAGGAACCACCAGACTGATTTCCAGAGTGGTTGTACAAGCCTGCAATCCCACCAACAATGGAGGAGTGTTCCTCTTTCTCCACATCCACGCCAGCATCTGCTGTCACCTGAATTTTTGATCTTAGCCATTCTGACTGGTGTGAGGTGGAATCTCAGGGTTGTTTTGATTTGCATTTCCCTGATGATTAAGGATGTTGAACATTTTTTCAGGTGCTTCTCTGCCATTCGGTATTCCTCAGGTGAGAATACTTTGTTTCTTTCTTTTTTCTAAGTCACTATCCACACAATCCCTAAAATATCAACCCAATGAAAGAAACCATCATCTGCGTGAATGGCCATTTCTTCTATGTGACCTTCAAGTTCCCTTCTGCCTAGACTCTCCTACATTCCTATATGTTTTATTTATTTTTATTTTTTATTTTTTCAATCCCTCAAGCACTGCAGAATACAACATCAGAGTTTCAATAAAGGTTGGCTTTCAAACTCCCAACACAATTACTTTACCGCTGCCAACTTTTATTCAGTTTGTGATTTATGGGCATATGGAGTGTTTTACATCCCAGAGTTCTCTCTTTTGAGTCATGATTTGCAAATGGATATAATAACCCATAAACTGATATCAGCATCAAAATAGAGCCATCCAACTTGAATAACAAATGGCTGTCAGAAGAAAAAGGCATTAGGCCATTAGGACAGACACAAACAACAAGCAAGGGAGAATGAGACAACAACTTCATAAAGTCAGAGTTCCACAGTTCGTTCCACACGCTCTTCATTTGAGGATAATGTGTGCGATGAGGCCACAATACACATGAACTCTCACTCTCCCTTGGCAAAGCTGCCTTGTAACAATAGACTAAACCACAGCTCTGCCAACCCCAAATAGACATGCCAGTCTGCCTTGTTCCAGATTTGTGGCATGGTTCCACAAAGTAATAGTGATTCTCTTGTCTGTACCAATTGCAAACTGCAGATGGGCAGCCTCGTGCCTTAATATCGGACCAAATTTTCCGCAGATGAACTGGAAAATTTCCTCACTCATTGAGAAATATGCCAGCCAGCTGTCAGGTCTCCAGGACGCCTTCACTTGCCCGGATCCCCAACAAACAGATGACACTCACTACAATGATTAGGCTATGTTTTTAGTTCAAACCCTCTTGTCCTAATGATTACTCCATTTTTCTTTCTTCAAAGACTCTAGAGACTGCTCATTGAAAACCTCTTCTCTGAGAAAATTTTAAGAAGACAGAAGACTGCAAAACTTGCCTTTGTGTTAAGCACATCTAAAAAACTCTATCTCTATGATTCTTCATTGGCCATAAACCCTTTGGCTGTTGGTCATTCTCCAAGATGCCCAGTAGACTACACTCTTGCACCCACAGAGATGGGAAATTGGGAGGCAGATGCTCCCTCACCAGCTACTTGACTGTCAGGACCAATAAAGGAGACAACATAATTTTAGGGTACAAGTGAAGCCAAGCTACATTCAAATAGAGCAGGGAACCAGTGATAAATAGGCTATGAAGAATGAAAAAGAAGAAACAAGCACATTTCATTTGAATTCATAAAATATAAGAAGATTTCTGAGTCTCAGAAGTGTCCTTTTTTTGCCTTTTACTTATTTAACTAAAGAGAACTCAGATCAACTTACCTATATGTAGGAGACGCCATGCTGCCCAGCTCATTCTTCCCTCGGCATTTGATCTGTAAAAATTGACTCAGAACACCTAAGAGGATCCATCCACAAGATCTTTCTCACTGGGTGAGATTTTAAAAAACCCAAAGAGGCTTTTTAGAATTTCTTTTCAGTGCTCTTCCCTGTCAATCGTGAGCCTAACAGATACACTCACAAACAACTTTCCCATAAGCATGAACTATGGGATTAAATAAGCCCACATCCAAAAGCTGGCATACTCAGTTACAGTGAACAAGACATGTAGCGGCATGTCTGGCTTTTTCTAGCCTCTGATCTTCATTTTTCAAAGTTACTGTGCAGGCTTTGCAGATGCTGTCAAATGTGTGGCAGAATTTGTTCAAAGACTTTCCTTAGGAATTATATATACGTCACCATACCTGCTAACAAGACGTCCTGTGTTCTTGCTCGTTTTATGTCAACTTAACACAAGCTAAAGTCTTCTGAGAGGAAGGAGCCTCAATTGAGAAAAATAGTTCTATAAGACCAAGCTGCAAGGCATTTTCTTAATTAGTGATTAGTGGGGGAGGGCCCAGCCTATGGTAGATGGTGCCATCCCTGGGCTGGTGGTCCTAGGTTCTATAAGAAAGCAGGCTAAACAGTCCATATGAAGCAAGCCCGTGAGAAGCACTCTTCGATGGCCTGTGTATCAGCTTCTATCTCCAGATTACTGGCCTGCTTGAGATCTTGTTAACTAAAGACAACTCAAGTCATCTTACCTATATGTAGGAGACGCCATGCTGCACAGCTCATTCTTCCCTCGGCATTTGATCTGTAAAAATTGACTCAGAACACCTAAGAGGATCCATCCACAAGATCTTTCTCACTAGGTGAGATTTTTAAAAACCCAAAGAGGCATTTTAGAATTTCTTTTCAGTGCTCTTCCCTGTCAATCATGAGCCTAACAGATATACTCACAAACAACTTTGTTTGGTGTTTGAGTTTCTTTGGTGATGAACAGCAATGTGGAAGTGTAAGCCGAATAAATCCTTTGCTCCCTAACTTGCTTTGTTGTCATAGTGTTTCCTTGCACCAATAGGAACCCGAATTAAGATACCCTGCCTCTTCAATCCTACCTCATTGTATTCTTTCTAATATATCCTATTGGGAAATCTAGTGTCCTTCGAATTCCACACTGTTCAATTCCACCCTGAGCCTTTCCTCTGTCCAAGCCGTCACGACCTGCTTTGTTTACCTGAACCACCTTACTTCCTACTCTTTTCATGTCTACTTTTTTCTCTTCTTCAGGTTTCACTCAAGCATCACTTCCTCAAAGGGGTCTACCCAAAATACTGAGTTAAATATTTCCTTTCCCATGTCTTGACAGAATACCCATTTGCTCTCCCAATAGCTTGTTTTCATAAGTTGTGTGCATGCTTTTTTTTTTATTTTATTACCTCTCTCTTCATGGTGGTAAATGCTATATCTGTCTGGAAAATTCATTTCCTCACAGCTCTGCTACTTTCCCTAGCTAGCATTCATCATTCCTTACTTACCTTGTCCAGACTTCTCTTTTGGCCACCATTTCACTTTTTTAATAGACTTATATAAGGACAATGCCGACTGAGAATATCTGAATTGCTCAATATAGTTCCAGGACCCTAGGAGATATTCAGTAAGCATTATCTCATGTCTGCCCCAATGTTGCTGTCAATTATTAGTTCTGTAGCCCCACAGTTTTCCTGTGAAGTCTACATTGAATCCTTCTCTATATGGTGAAGAAGAACATCCACTGTCTCTTTCATTTCTCTTCTGTATGCCACAATTCTCTTCCAATTCGGTAATACTGTCTGAAACTTTAAACAAATTTGGTGTGTGTTAAATTCAAATAATGTGTTTAGACAGATCAAAGTAAACTGTGTGGCCTGTGAAATGAAAATAAGCATGCACTTTGTTCCTGGGGCTCAAGGAGGAAAATAGTTACACTGACAAACATCAAGTAAACACAAGCCAAATAGCTTGTGGACAGAGTCTCATTTAATTACTCCCATTAACTATTCAGTTTAGTTTATCTTGCCTCCTTTTGCCTTTATATTGTACTCTTCTTGTCTCCTCTGGCTTCTCTGCAAGAGTTTTACTTTTTGAAGCCCTTAACCATAAGCATTGTCTCAAAATATCAAGCTGAAGATAGTTATACTGGTTTTCCACCTTAGTTGTCAAATGTCTTGAGAAAGGTCTCTAACTACTAAAACACACGTTGTCGTTACGAAACCAGAGCCAAAACCAGGTATCTAGTATTTAATACAACTGTTTCAGACAATGCAAAAATAAACTTAGGGATAGGGACTACTGAAAATATTTTGGGTTACTCTAATAGGGGGCTCTCTTTATTCTAAGTCACTCTCATTTTAAGTTTATGATGTTAGACAATTAAATAATAAAGACATCATATTTATTATTTTCTTGCAGTTAAAATAATAAGCATTGACTTTCACACTCAAAAATTATTCTTCTATTTTGTCACAAGCAAAATTAAATTAACTTAGATTTGGGTTGTGGCAATCAATCACAGAAATACTATCCAGAGAAAACAGCAATCTCATAATAGCAAAACATTAATTATCTAAACTCATGCAGAATTTACAGATAACAAAGTAATATACTTATTTACTAAAATGAAACTGAGCCTTGAAATATTTACATTCTCAAGGACACACACACAGAAAATTAGATTTTCACAATATTTTAACAGGATTTCCCAAGAATTACCAGCATTTGAAACGACCAAGAATGACAGACTTGGATGACTATGGAGTTTTTAGGAGGCTTGCTTTGGAAAAGAATGGAAATCCTGCTAGCATGAAAAGTATAGGATCCACTGCTCACAGAAGCAGTGGGTCAGTGTGGGTTCTTGAAATAAAGGTCATTTTAATTTACAAAGTATTATACAATATACAAAATTTAACCTAAGGTTTGCCTATCTAAAACATAGTCTTGTCCTTACCTTCCTGTGTTCTATGACACCTCTGGAATGGCATTGAAGAAGATCCTGAAAGATCTTAAAGTTCCATAAATAAGCAGAGTAACTTATAGTGAGTTCCCCACAGCTGGTGCCTCCTGTGTTAGCTCCACCTCTCATTTGAAGAAAACAGCAGTTCTGCCTGCCCTATCTCATAGCTCTAAATGCACCCTGGTGACTCACCCTCAGGGTCTTCCTCTTATAGATAAAATACATTCCAACACACCAGGAGTGAAAGTACATCATTTCAAATTCATAAATCTATTTTTAAAAAGGGAGAAGGAGAGAGAGAGAGAGATGGAGGGAGGGAGAGGGAGAGGGAGAGGGAGAGGGAGAGAGAGAGAGAGAGAGAGAGAGAGAGAGAGAGAGAGAGAGAGAGAACAAAGCTGACCTAAAATAATGTTACAGCCATAGCACAAAAATTTGAAATGCAGACAATAAATAAATAGATAGATAGATAGATAGATAGATAGATAGATAGATAGATAGATAGATGGAAGCCTGCCTCTTATGGTAAATATTTACAACAATGACCAGAGAGATTTGGGTACATTTGAAATTTTTCCAAAAGAATTGGAAAATTTTAAAACATGCAATCCCAAATAGCCTGGAATATTTTATATCAAATTTAAATAGCATTATGAAAAATGGCAAGTCTTTCTACATCCTTAAATCCTCATAGATTCCCTTTGAGACACACATTACATGCCAGTTTGCAAAATGTTCTACAGGAACAGAATTTGAGTGAGCAGTTTTCTGGAGAACAGACTCATCCACGGAAGCTACATGTAAAATTGAACTGCAACACGTTCTACAGTCCATGTCTTTATCCATAATAGTTCAAGTGTATTTTAACTCAGCTAAAAATGGTGCTTTGAAGAGTAATAGAAATTAGGAAAACAAAATTCACTCTGGTATCATTTCCCTGTTTTTAATACTGTTTCCAACCATCCTTAGGGAACTTTGTTCTTTGCTTATAGTCAAACCTAATCCACATAATAAAATTATCTAGCCAGGTGTAAAGAAATAGGGAAAGTAACATTGTGGTAAACGGATATATCAGTGTTGCTTATGGTAATGGACACACTTTTTGTGATCTACAAAGATTTCTTAAAAGTCCGGTTAAACCATGCTGTTCTTTTATCTAAAATGTATTATTTGACCTCAAATAAACTAACTTAAGTCTACAGTCTGTAACATCATTCATGGTCAGACAAACCTTACATCTCTCACCCAACACTCCCAACATCATACCTTAGTATTTCATATCTTGATTAATCTGAATTATCAGCTCACATGGTTGTTAGTGGAGAAAGGATTATTTTTCAAACAAAATAAAGATTGTTATTAAGAGAAAGAGAGAGTGATTCTCCTCTTTGGCTTCAAGTATATTTGGACATGTAGCCTCCATAACATAACAATACGTAGGGAGGCTTTTCTCCATAACCTAGCAATACCCAGTGAAGTAGATCTGGGTTTCTACACTTGGGTGCACATGCAGACGCAAGTATAACGTTTTCCATTGCTAGTGTTTCATTTAGAATATTTGCTTTCCCAATGTGCCATGCTCTCTCTTGCTACTCAGCAATTAGTGATGTTGCCTCCTTGTCTCAGGAATGGTATCACTCCATATAGTAGGGGGTCTGGTGCGGTTTTTTTTTCACTCTTATTACAAAACATTTGGCAAAAGCAACGTAAGGAAGGGTTTCCTTTGCTTCACATTAAAGCCCAATGTGCAAGCAAAGGTATGGCATCAGGAGTTTTACATGGTGGTCACATGGCATCCACAGTGAGGACAATGGGAGAGGTGAATACCAGTTCTCAGCTTCTTTCTCGTTTTTCTCCAGTCCGCTACCCCACCCACTAGATAGTGCTGCAGCCACATTCCACATTCATGGTGGATCACCTCTGTTCTATAAACCTTTCTGGAAACACTCTCAGAGACACACCAAGAGCTGTGTTTCCATGGTGATTCTAAATCCCGTCAAGGTGACAATGAAGATTAAATTTCCCATTCTTTTGTAGTAGTCCATTTGTTTGTCAAGATTTGATTCAGATATTATATTCTCAAGAAAAATTTTCTTCCCAGTGGCCTTTGATGTTCCTCAGGTAAACTCTCTTAATATTTTTTGCTTAATTTCAGCAAGTGTTTTATATAATAACACCTGCTGTATTTTAAAATCTTGGGTTTGATAAATGTTTAAAGAATTAAAAAAAGAAACACAGGACTACTGTGTATTTAATAAAAAGTAGCTAACCATTCAGAGTATCTTATCTACTATCTATCTCTCTTCCTTAGATTCATTTTTATTTGGTTGTGTGTGTGTGTGTGTGTGTGTGTGTGTGCATGTGTGCAAGTATCCAAAGAGGCCAGAACTCAGAGGCCTCTGATCCCCTGGATTTGAAGTTACACCAGTTCTGAGCTGCCTGACTCAGGTACTGAGAACTAAATTCAGATCCCTACAGCAACAGTAGGTACTTTTAAGCACTGAATCAGCTCTGTAGCCCTTATTACCTATCTTCTAGTGTAGGAAGTCTACTGCCTCCCCCATTTTACCCAATGTACCTCATCTGATCTATGGAACAAGCACATTCATTTTACTATACGAGTCCTAAAAGCTTTGTTTCACTATGTGCTAAGATATTGAAGTGCTTGAGACCCCACTGTCCTATGGCAATAGTATGAATACATACAATCTTAGCAATGTCATTTCCCTAAATTGGCTAAGGGTTAGAATTAATGACAGCCTTCTAAAACCTAAACAGGTTGGTAAACCCTGCCTACAATGGTCCTTATGTCTTGATGTTTCTCAGCACACACAAACCACCCATCATGTCACTAATTGCCGTGTTATGGGAGAATCTCTGCAATTGGTACTCACTGTGTGTTACTTCAGCATGTGTTGGTAGAGCTTTCAAATGTCACAAGGAGACTACTGAGGCTCCTCCTTACTTTCAGTATGTCAGGACTTTAGCTGAAACAGAACGTTTACTAAATCTGATGACATATTTTTATATTGATGAGGAAGCAAAATAAAATGGGCAATTAAAAATCTATGAAAGTCGATTGATTTCCTCTAGTAGCAATTATGCCTTATAATTGTTTGCTGAACGAAAAATTGGCATTTTGCAAAGCCAATGATTGGCAAGGATTTTATGCTTACTGAACCTCCGTGGGTTTAGAGTTTGGGTTTGGATAAAAACCAAGGGCTGAGCAGAATCTGAGAAGCGCCTCCAAAGCCTTTCATCTAGAAGCTGGCTGGTGAGCACACAAGGCTTCTGACATTTCTCCCATTCCAACCAGGCTGGAACCCCACTGTAATCAAAATTCACAATGTTCCAGGATCCTAGACTTTGGTTCTCATTAAAAACTCAAAAGACAAAAAAGTCCAGGAGGCCCGCAAGCCAAACTTTTTGACACGGCAGGGAAGGTTTGCATTCAGTTTTATTTTTAAGTTAGCAGACTGGGTCGGGACTCATTTTGAAGGCCGATGAAAGACCGAGAGCCCATGTTTCATCTTCTGATTAATCCAAAATTAAACAATTCAGAGATTTTGATCACTTCGTCTTTAAAAAAAAAAACATATGTGACAAATAATAAGTAGCCATGTCTGGCATACATAACAGGCTGCATTGTCTTTGCCTGCAGGCTCTTTATGGACCATCCTTAAGTATAGTCTACCATCACCTGTAAATCACAATTTCCTTTCAAAGAACCTTAATAATTTTCACCTCTTATTAAAAGCAAACTGTGTGTGTGTGTGTGTGTGTGTGTGTGTGTGTGTGTGTGTGTGTGTGTTAACTTATTGGACATTACTTACCTGCTGCTCATATTCTCTGTAATCATCTATCTTACTTGTGAAAAAAAATCTTTGATGAAGTAGATTTGTGATTTATGTAAGCCTTGTAGTACATGAAAGGGGAAAGGTATTAGGCATATTTTGCAAGGCTCATTAGTCGCATTTGAGTTAAACATAAATCTTTGGAGAATAACAAAGTATTTTGCATTTTCCAAGGCTTTTTCCCCCCTAAATCAAAACTTGGAAATTAAAAGACTTCTTAAATAATAAATAAGCAATGCTTTAGGAAACTAGTGGGAACTCCAGCACAACAAGCAAGAACTCGGATGTGGGAGAGAGAAATGACTGACCGTTGGCCAGCCTGCTCTCCTTTGGTCAGGTGTGACCTACTGTGGTCTCTATCCCTTTCTCTCTGACCTCTCTTCATCTCCAAGCTCAGTAAGAAACATCGTCATTCAACCTTTGTCTTCTCACCCTCATGGTTCCCAAAAATGCACTGCATGTGCTTGGCTTCTGTGGATGTCCTTCACTAAGTCTGTGATCTCCCCAAGGATGAAGAGTTAATTGTCCTTTCATTCCCATGTACATAATTCATTTACATATATTGCAGCTGTCTACCTACCTACCAAAAGTCATTTTGACATGCTTGGCGATACAGTTATTTACAGTCTACAGAGGAAAAAAAAGATTAAAAAAAAATAAGCCCATACATAAACTAGGGCAGAGGAAAACTACAAGGTTAGTCAGTGCCTAGCACAGTTGTAGAGTATGTCAGGCATGGTCTCTGTGGGAAACTGATGGCTCACTCAAATTGAATCCATTAAGTAAAGTTGACTAAAAGATCTATTTGCAACAATGTTGGAAGGGCTGAAGAAATGGGTAGTAAGATGCCTCCAAAAAAGTAACAGAAATGTTCCTTTGGGATTTTTTTTTTTTACTGTTCCTGCCCTAAAGGGGAAATAAGGGAGTTTTTAGTAGTACCCAGAGAAGCACCCCAAAGAGTGGTGGACTTATTAAGGAAACTAACTGACCTATAATGCCCTAGCTTGCAAAGAGCTCAGGGAATAAACACCACTCTCTGGCTTTTCTTGTCCTTGGATCTTTTTCCAGTTCTTCTTACTGGACAGTGCTTATGAATGCTGAAGGACACTTTTATCCCTTGATACTGTTGACATGGGTATGACCCTGGAGCACAGAGCAGGGTAGCTGCAGGAAAAAGTGTAAGAAGAAGTCTTCCATACATAGCATGTACTTCAAGTTCAATTCTGCACCTAGCTAGAACACAGGAAGCATAATTGGTTCCAAAATAGCACTACATTTGTTACTAATAGTGTATCAGTAGTTTGGGAAAGCACAGACACTTGCAATAAATATCTCCCATGAGAACCTGGCAGAGTGACTTTCCTAACGTTTCCTCTATAGCATGCCTGTAGGTACAACCCAGGGCTGAATACACTGAGCAGTTAAGAATTCGACAAGGTCATAATAATAGCTTATAAACCTCCTAGTCTTGTAGTCTCATGGTCTAAATATATATATATATATATATTTTAACTTAAGGGAAATGTTTAATTGAATATTGTATTTTTCTATAATTCATAAACATGAGTAATTTTCTTTCTAATGATGATTATGATTATAGATAAGGAGCAATTAATATTTTCCGGCAAAAGCAAGGATTATACATAAGTGATAGCAAAGCTCTTTTATCACAGGAATGGAAGACAGAGTAAGCTTCTTGTGTGAAATGTAACCAATTGAATAGGTACTCAGCCCTTACAAGCCCATGTGGTTAAACATGTTCTATCTAAGATCTCTGAAGTTCTCCATAAACATACTTTAATTCCAGAATTCAGAAAACAGAAGTAGGTAGATATTTGGGAGTTCAAGGCCAACCAGATCATGTTCCAATCCAACCACAGCTATATAGTGATACCTTGTCTCAGAAGTAAATAAAATTATATAACATACACACACCACACACACACACACACACACACACACACACACAATTGACATGCACAAATTATAGGGTATACTCTACTTTTAGACTTTCTTTATTATTCCTGACAACTAAACAACAGAAAAGAACATTTTTCTCAATATGTAAAAACTCTAAAATCCCTTCTGATATCCTCCTCTCCCTATCATCATCGTAGTCGTCGTCGTCGTAGTCGTAGTCGTCGTCGTCTCTGAAAGTTTTAAATTGCGTTGTAAGCAAGAGACATATTTATAGTGCTGTGCACATATGGATTTATTTAAATCTCATAAATATAATCTACATTGCATAGGTAAAGAAATGAAGGAAAGCTGAGTATAACTAAACTACCAGAGGTCACCTAGCAAGGAAGAAATAAGAAAGCCTTGGGCATCTTATTTCCAAGACCTATTCCTTATGATCAGACTCCTGCAACACTAGATAGGTAAGTAAATTGTATAGCCTTCCTAAGAAGTGAGAAATGACAAACCCCAAAATATTGCTCAAGTAATAATCTTAGCTAACTATTACCTGGTAATAATTGCACAAAACATTTTATCCACAAGGTATATTAGGAAAAGCATGGTTCCAATCTAAAAAGAATGAAATGTAGAGTACCACATGCTTTACTGAAATCTCCTTCATTGAAATCACAATCCACATTTTTCATAATTCAGACTCTGAGAAAATAATCACCAAACGAAGCCCCCTTTCTCTTTTTCCCTCTAGGTTATATTAGCTACTAGTGATATCTGTCCTTTCTTCTCTCTTGTTAAGATCATTAAATCAAAAAACTTGAACTCAGTGTCTCACACTTGCCAAAACCCAACTTTACTACTGAACCTGGACCTGAAACTTGTTCTTCACATGATCCTTTCTGTTATCTCAGGTTTTTCTTCTCCATGCTTCTGACCTATACCCTAACAATTGCAAAAGCCACTTAGCAGCTAATCTTTTGGGGGAGTCATTGGTACACATCTCTATACCCTTTACTCTTTCTGCTCAAAACTCTCCGCACTAGGTTACATGGGTAAGCGTCTGTAGTTATAAGTCAACCATTCTGAAAATGATACCCACACTTGCACCAGCACTCCAAATTTCACTTTTAATTACTAGAACTAATTCTTTCATCTTATAACTAAAGTCATAGCTACAATGTCCCAAGACCCTCTCAAGAAAAATATGTCCAAAGTGGGGCTCATTATTGCCATCCTAGGATTTGTCCCCTTCTTCCTCCTGGGAAATGATTAAATTAATTTTTCATATGCCCATCAATATTAAGCATCCTCTATGATTCCTTCTTCCTGACAACTCATATCTAACCATCAACAAATCCCCTTGACTCTTATAGTTGAATCCTTCTCAGATCTGTTTATGGGTTTGTTTGTTTGTTTGTTTTTGTCCATCTTGCATAAGCATAGTTCATGCTATCTTTTTTTTTTGCAAGAATGTATGTTTAATAAATAAATGCAGTTCTTTTCTCAATTCACGCTCTTTTTATTTTTTATTTTTAATTTTTAAAACATTTTTATTAGGTATTTTCCTCATTTACATTTCCAATGCTATCCCAAAAGTCTCCCATACCCTCCCCCCAACTCCTCTACCCACCCACTCCCACTTTTTGGCCCTGGCATTCCCCTGTACTGGGGCATATAAAGTTTGCAAGTCCAATAGGCCTCTCTTTCCAGTGATGGCCGACTAGGCCATCTTTTGGTACATATGCAGCTAGAGTCAAGAACTCAGGGGTACTGGTTAGTTCATAATGTTGTTCCACCTATAGGGTTGCAGATCCCTTTAGCTCCTTGGATACTTTCTCTAGCTCCTCCATTGGGGGTCCTGTGATCCATCCAATAGCTGACTGTGAGCATCCACCTATTTTTAAATTTTTATTGCTTATGTTGTTCATTTAAATTTCTTTTTTTATTACTGCATATACTGTTTTATTAGATATTTTCTCCATTTACATTTCAGTTCACTCTCATAATCAATCTATTCTTTCAGATCCATTAAATACTATGTCCAAATAAGTGATGGTCTTAAGTCAATATGATCATGTGCTTTTTTTTTTCCTTGACTAAGTCAATGGTTTCTGATTTATGATACAAAATGCCTTTTGTTTTTGTAGGTCCTCTCTCTACAGACTCTGTTTGTTCCTTTAGTTTCAACCAGCATTTCTTATTTGCTCCCTCTTTCTCCTTGTGGCCTATATGTTTCACAATCCATCATACCTGGTGGGCTCAGACAAAAGTACTGACAAACTATTTTCTCTGCCTGAAGATATTTCTCTCTCTTTCTATTTTATGGTATAACCATTTACTCCTCAGATTTTAAGCAAGCATTGCTTCTTAAGAGGTCTGAGATGAATTCTACAATTAAATCCAATACTCGCTGTATTTAAGATTTTCAGAAAATTAGTGCCTAAGCTTTTAGCATTTGTCTTATCTTATGTTTTCTTGATAGTAATTGATAAATGCCTAGCCTTCATACTATATCATAATTCATACAAGGGTATACCTCAAATTGTTCCTCCAGGTCAGACATAAATATCAATGCCTTTCGCATAAGATTTTCATGAGAATGGCCTCATTAACAATGAGGAAATCCCACAAGACTATTGCCAGGTATATATGAGGTCCAAGTATAGATGATTTTAAGATTATAATGGCTACCCTATAAGGTAAATTATTGACTGGAGTGGGACTTCTTGGTATAGCTACCCAGACATTAATCATTGAATATTCTGGTAGTATACTACCCATGAATCACTTATTTCCTTGTAAATAACCTCCCCCAATCTCATTTGTTCACCAAGCTGTTTGAACAAAAATATATTTTGCTCTATAGGTGTCCCATCTATCTGGGATAAATCGATATTTCTTTATGCCTTCCCAAGAAAACTCATAGAACATTTTTCACTAGACAAGACCTAATAAGACCAAAGATAAGCATCTGGAGTACTTGTTTGCTTCTATGAACTAAGAGATAATATAACCTCCTTGATAAGTATGGTGCACCATGTGAGACGAAAGACTGGAAAATATATTTGAGCCTTGAAAATAGCCCTATAAAACAGGACTGTAAAAGAGCCACTGTGGTTGCTGTATGTTCCCTTCTGTGGGCAATAAGACTGAAGCTGAGTCTCTGAGTTGACAAGTAAATTGGCTAAGCATGAGAGATGAGAAAGGGGGAAGGCAGACAAAGGAGCCTATCCCAGGAATTCCAAAGCAAGTGAGGCAAGATCTGTGTTAATCTGATAATCCTAAAGAAGAATCTTGACAAAATGTCAAATACTGTGCTTATGAGCCTCTGAAAGTCCCTAAATCTGAACAACTACTTCACTAAAGGGATGAAAGCGAGGGAAGGAAGGCCATGCAATCCTTGATGCACCCACTAATGTGGAGGAAGGAAATACTAATGAATGTTAACTACTCATCTGGCCCCTCAGGAGTTGACTAATACCCTCGAGTAAGACTCTTAAAAGATATCCAGAGTTCCCATTTACAATGTAGATCCATTGGTCCTTTACTGTTATGTCTATTATTGGCATTCTGCTGAATACTGAAGCTTGGTCTGCCTTGAGTAGTGGAAGTAGGACTAGTTATGTAAATAGTATAGTGAAAATTAAAAAATTAAGTTCCTTCTAGGGTGTGGGCAATGATCTGGCCACCTGAGTACACTGAGAAACCATATAATGGGGGTGGTTATACTACTAAGGTTTACCTTGTATATCATCATTGTAGAGTTCTGCCTAAGATTCAGCTCCTGCCTATAACACTGTAGCCAACATTGCTCAATTGAAACAATTGAGGAAACCTTTACATACAACATCAGACCTTGATAATATATTTTGTTTCATTATTCTAGTATTTCCTTAACCACTAAGTCCCAAGACTAATTCAATCTGCCTGTAACCATCAGCTGTAGACTTTCAGAATAGTTCCCCCAAGGCTATCTTACCAATTTTACTGTTTTTAAAGAAGATATGAGTTAGGATTTTGCTTTGTAATTTAGAACACTCCTGTTAAAAGGTATCTTTACATAGATGATATAAAGCTAAGTTTGAATATGTTACAAACTTAGAAAAGCAACTGGATGAACAGGGGGGAAAAAGCAGTAGAAAGGTTCTAACAACACAATGGAACATCCATTCTGTTATGGATGGGAAAAGGCCACTGGAAGCCACATGGTTATTGAATGAAAACCTTAGTTCCAGTGGTGAGCTATCTCCTTGTGAATTTCTGTCTGAGGAAGTATGTGGATACTGTGTGGGCAATTTCCACTGCCATTGGCTTCACTGAATGATTAGACACTATTGTTGATGACAGGATAGTTCCTTATTGCAGGGCATGGGGAACTCAGGCTGGAACTGAGTTCCTCTTGACTGGCTAGTTCATAGTACCAGAAGGTACTATGAGCACTTGTGGGAGAAAATCATCACCAATTGTTTTGATTGACAATGAATCCTGCATGTTATGCTATCAGTATGCCAAACAATGTGTACATGTGAGTATAATCCTGGTGCTGCTGTGAATACAACCAGCCTCTTTTCCATGCTTTAAGATCCATGCCATGGAAGGGAATTCATGATTGGCACTATAAGCAGAGGTAATCAGTGACTAGGAAAATTATTAGCCCTCCCTGTGTCCATTAATTGGTGTGCCTATAAGATGATATTGTACAATTGTTTCTTCCAAATTGATCATAGCCATTACCACCTTGAAGCACAGAAGCTCTGATGACCTGTAGAATATCATCAGGAAATCAGGTCAACTAACAGTCACACTCAGAGTTAAGGGGAAGCTCAGAAGATTCATGAATTCATGAATAACTCTACATATCCTTTATGGGTCCCTTGTGAAGACCCTTTTTCTGATCCTAATTAAGAGTCTAAAGGAGCTAAACAATTGACTGGGACTTCTCCATGGTGTAGCTGACTTTCTGTCACCCATGCCTCTATAATTCACACCAATATTTTCACCCATTCACAAAGTTGGACTTGGATAAAATCCCTTGGTGACCTTTCTGGGTAAAAAGACTTAATATCTCCCCAGGAAAAAAGTCAGGCAATGGAAAGCAAGTGATCCACGTCTGGTTCACTACTACTTCTTCATCACGTAACAGAACACCTTGAAATTGCTAGGTGCTCCTAGTACAAGATACTGTTTGTTTATTAGCACTGTTCCTGATGCAGTATAATACTAAAAAAAAGATGGGTCTCCTCACTTTACTTACCTAGTTTTCAGTTTAGTGTAAGAAGTAGGTCATAAGCAAGTACAATGCTTTGTGTTGCAAGGGCTAAAAAAGAAAAGGTTCCAAGGAAAGCCCAGATATGGAATATTTAGATAGGCTTTCCATTAAAAAAAAAAAAACATGAATGATCAAGATTTCTTGATGTGCAGTAGTTCACAATGTTGTGAGTCAAAGTGGCATAACTTGCTGTGACCACACAGCTAATTAGAAAGGAAGCGCAATTCAGATCAAACCAGCCTGGCTCCCCCATGTGCATTCTTAACGCTACACTCCACTGAGTCACCAAGGCAGAGAGTCCAAAGACAAGCAGACAAGCAGTATTCTGGAAAGAAGGCAGAAGAGATTCAAGAAACTTGATCTCTGATAAACTGGTCATGTGATTCTTAAGAATAAAAAAACAACAACAACAAACAAACAAACAAAAAAAAACCCAAAAAACAAAACAGTAAAACACCAGCTATAATAGAGTTTAGCTTACACCAAATCTAACCCAGGGGTGGAAAAATAATATGTCACATATACTAAAGTCATGTAGGATGTGTGTTCCTTGGAAGAATAGCTAGACTAAGGAGAGAGTGGGTCATCAATCCTTTGCTGGTCCACAAACAGATTACCTCAATTACAAATGTGCATTCTTTAGTTACAAACATAGTTCAAAGAGGGAATCTCACTGTATTCCAAACAAATCCATTTGCAAAAGGTTCATATAACCTCAATGTTTCATAACTTCAAAGCATTTTTATCTTACCAAGTCCATGTACACAATAAGGAAAAAATACAAGGACAAATCTATAAACCACTCCCCCTACAAAGAATATTCAGAGGATATGGTTAAAAAGAATACAGTGAGCTGTTCCTTTCATCCTCACAGCTTTGAAGGACTGAGCAGAAAGGGGGGATGGCAATGCTAGATCAAGCATTTTTGCACATATTATCCACAGGGAAATCTAAATCTATAACCATCATCATAAAATGAAACAAGAAGAAAATCAGAAAGGAATGAATGAAGGGCAACTGATAGCCATGGGGCCCACAATAATCAATTATTAAAATGCCTTAAAAGAGCAAAGAAAATGCTTATCAGATCAGCAAAGCACCTTTTAATAAATAATATGATTTGGGTTTAATTAATGGCCTAATTACAGTTTTACCCAATAGACTCAAATGCTCCAAAGGAACAGTTTGAGTCTCTTTGGTAGATAATCTGTGTTTTAAAAAATGTTCTAATTACATATTTGCTTGAGTAAATAATGTGCATTTTACAAAACTGCCTAATGATATATTTATGTGACTATATTTACCCAAATGGCCTCTCATTCTGTACTAATGGAGCTGGGATTACTGTTCCTAGGAGACATGGGGTAATAGGATGGCTCCAGCCTTCACCCTAACACTCTGCTATTCTAACATTGCTCTCACTTTCTCTCAATTCCAAACACACCCCTGAAAGCATATGACCCACTTATTCATCGTCTGTTTCAACAGGAAAATAAAAGAACTCTCCCTCAGCCTTTTATGGAAATACATTTTGCAGAAAGGGGGTAGATTTGAAAAATGAGTATTAGTATAGTATAATGTTCCATTGAAATTGATAAGGAGACAGTGGCCAAGACAGAATATTCGAGATTTAAGAGCTACATAATTTATCCAGTTCTTTATGTAGTATCATACAAGGTTCTATAAGAATCAGTCTATACATCAGAATCAAATTGCTATGACTTAATGCCACATAATAATTTGAGTCACGGAGAATTCATAGAAAACTTGAGTATGAACCTAGAATTCCTATGCTGTCATGTGTCTTTGATATGTAAATCCAAAAGGTTTGGGTACATATCCATTCAGAATATTGCACAAAAGCAGTAAAAGTTCAATTTCACATTTACAAACTCTCACTTTGTAGAAATTTATTACTTAAGTAATGTTTCATTCACAAAATAACCAAAAAGCTTTCTTGGAAAATGCAATGAAATATGGTAGTTACTCCAAAATTAAAAATAGAATTACCATATGATCTAACTTCTGCGCATATCTGCAAAAAATATTTCAAATGAAGATCTTGAAGACACACTTGCACACTCATGTTCATAGCAGCATTCACAGCAGTTACTAGGTTGCTATATCTCAGGTGCCCTCTCACATAAATAAATTATGATATACAAATGAAGGGGGATATTATTAAATCTTGTCAAGATGATGCATGTTACATCATGAATGAGTCTTGAGAGAAGTATATGATGTGAAATAACCCAGGAAAAGCAGACAAATTGCTCTATGATTTCATTCACATTACTATCTGTGACAGCCAGATTCACAGAAAGAGGTTCAATGGTGATTAGTAGAGGATCCAGGAGTAAGCAAATGGCTAATTTTTGCTTAGTGAGGAAAGAATTTCAGTTTTGCAAACTGAAATATTCAGTAGGTCAGGACTGTACACTGTGAAGTAGTCGAAATACACATTATATAAAATATTTTTTAGCCAACCACTATTTTAATGCATTGACAGGCTTTAGGGATGTTCTATGTTAATTTTATTTTTATTATTTCATTTATGTTTATTAAGTATGTGCCGTATAATTGTAGTTTTATAAGTAATACAATAAGGCATGTGTTACATGTGTAGGTTGACAAATGTATTAGTTACATGTCTTGTTGCTGTGACAAAATGCCTGTCAAGCCACTTCAGGAAGAAAGGATTTATTTTGACTTTCAGTTCAAAGTTCAATCCTTTATGGTGGGAATTTGTCTCTGAAGGAGCCTGAGACAGCTGGGCATAATGAATCCAACAGTCAAGAGCAGAAAGTGATGAACACCATTGTCCAGCAGGGTTTACCCTTTTATTTCAGCCCAGAATCACAAGCCATGATAAGGTACCACCCACATTTTGGGTTGTGCTTTTCCACCCTACTTCGCCCTGTATCAATTAATCTCATCTAATTAACCCCTCACAATCATGTTCAGGGAGTTGTTTACTTTATGATTCTCAATCCCATCAGGCTGACAGTCATGATCAACCATCACAATAGTTTACCTCCTGATGTTTTAATAAATTATATACTGTTTAGCTTTTGTAATTTTCCTCTTAGATGAAGTTCAGTCTCCTGGATTTATAGTCCAGGAAATCAAGGTACAGAGATTTTAAAGAAAAGAACTGATGTCTAAAGCTAGATTTTCAGGTGATGGACTGAACTAAAATGTGGACTGTTTCCTTGGTCATTTGTGTTATTGCAATCAGAGACAGAGGAAATAACCACAACCTGGTCCAAGACCTTTCTTTTGTCAAGCATTGTTCTTACTTCTATATCCAATGAGCAACCATTAATTGACTAGAACTCCTTCATAATGTCCTCTGTCATCATAATGATGAATCATCATAGTGATAAAATGTCCTTGAGAAATTATTCTGGAGCAAATGCTGTCTTTCCACTATGAGAGAAGTTATTTTTGATAATGAAATCAGCAAGATCTGACTCCTGCTTTTCTAGTTTTAACGATGTGTGTTATCTATCACATATCCAGCTTTGCTCCAGCCTCTAGGAAGTTAATGTTTGTAGGCTGCAATTGAATGTGTGGGATGTTAACAGTATTTTTGGTTTTATTCTTTCTATTATAGATTCCTTATTTTTTGTTTTCACAACTATTTACTCCATCTTCTTGTTCAGTGTGTGGCTCCAGAAATTGTCTTATGTTATCCATAGAATAAATGAAAAAAATAAATGCTGTATCCCTTCCTTGGATCAGCTAGGTCCTTAGAATCTTGTTATTACATGGACATCTATATCTGTTTTGCAGCACATGGTGAATATGATGCTCGGTCATAGCATCTAGTATTATTGAATACTGGTAAATGTTATTTATGCAATATTCACACATGGGTGGATTATGACACGAGTCACAAACTATTTAAGGAAAGATAGGCAGTGTGAACTACAGGGTCAAGATAACTCTTGTCCAATCAGAATTTGGTACCTTAGGACCATCTTTCTGTATGATTGCATGATAGAGATGTCTCTCCATTGTGTGGTTGTTAGATAACCAAGTCCTTTCTTTACTGTTAGAATAGAAGGTGCAGTCCCAGACAAATCAGATCATGTGGCTAGTCTCACATGAGAGGTTATACTGGGAGAGGTGCCTTCTGGAAGCAGTGGGAGGAAAGAAGGGGCTGGAGGCAGGGGATGGGAGGTAGACAAGTATTTTATCCAGACCATGATGCATATGACACATGCCCAAAAGAATGTGGGCTCTCTTGGTGTGAGAGCTAGCTGTAAAGATAATTCTAGCTGTCCGTGGATGTCCCTGCTGCTAGCATCCCTCTCAATTGCTTATCATAAAGAGAGAGATCGAGAGAGAAAGAGACAGAGACAGAGACAGAGACAGAGAGAGACAGAGACACAAAGACACAGAGACAGAGAGTGACAGGGGGAGTGATGGAGAGGTGGGGATATGGTCACAGATCTCTTAAACTGCTTCCTGCTGTCTTGGGGCATCGTCAATTTTGGAGCATAGCTGACTCTCACCATCGGGGTTTGTTCAGTAGTTGTTTGCATCAGGCTTTTCTATGGAAAGTGACTGGTAATACTGCAAAAAGAACTGATTAATTATTTGGTTGGAAATTTTTTGTATTTGTGAATTTGTTGTTGGAGAAATGTGGAGATGAGGTTAATGAGGCAGAAAACAGATTTTTAAAAAGCCAGAAAAGGAGAAGGGGGTTAAGAAAGGCAGTATCCACTTCCATATAGTGGGGTGTCTCTTGAACCTCAAATCTCCAGACTTAAGAGCTACCCTGGAGGGAAACAAACAGCAAAGGGAGAAGGAAAAACCCAGATATAATGAAGCTGATGAGTGGAATCTTATTTTTCTGGGATTGAGGACAAAGTGGGTGGTCTTAATGTCCTCTGGTCCTTAAGAGAGCAGGGTCCTGTTGGGTCGATGTGTAGGAAGAAGAGTCATTTTGAGGTGAAGGGGTAAAAGGTTTGAAGTGAGACAGGTGGACCCAGTGAGAGAGTCCCTTGGGTTTAGCAGCTGTGGGAGTCACGAGAATCACCTTGAAGGGGTCTTGCCGTTTAGGATAGAGAGGTGAGGGTGGATTGTCTAGAGGGGAGAGAAGAACCTGATCTTCAGTGTTGACAGGGAGTGGGCAGGGAACAACAGTGTGTGGCCATGGTAGATGGTGGTGAGCAAAGTTCCATAGAGAGCAGAGGTGACAGAATAAGGGGGTAAGTGGGTGATCTGGGAGGGGAGAACATTTAGATGAAAGACCAGGAGTTAAGATAGGTTGTCTGTACATGAGTTCAAAAGGTGAGATGAAAAGAGATCGCTTGGGGAGAGCCCATAGCCTAAAAAGAGCCAGAGGTAGGAGTTTTACCCAACTGAGGTAAAGTTCCTGTGACCATTTGATAAGAGTGGTTTTTAGGGAGCAGTTAGTTCTTTCTATATTTCCTGAAGACTTGGGGTGATAGGGAATATGAAAATGCCATGGAATGTTGAGGGCTTTAGATAGAGTTTGAAAAACTTGGGAGGTGATTTCTGAACCATTGTCTGACTGGAGGGAGGCTGAGGATGATCTCTTGAAGGAAGAGATCAGAGACTGTCTGAGCCCATTTGTTGGTGGTAGGGAATGCCTCCACCTACACTGAGAAAGTATTCACCAAGACCCAGAGGTACTTGGCACCTTTGACAGTGGCATGCAGGTAAAGTTGCTAGTCAGTTCCAGGAAGAGCACCTCTAACTTAATGGGAAGGAAAAGGCCTGGGTGCTAAAATACCTGGAGTTGGAGTATGACATCTGAAAGATTTTACAGGAAGCAATGATAAACTTTAAGAAATGTAGACTGTAACTCCTTTCATGGGAATTTTGTTCCCTATTCTAAGGAGGAATGGAGTATCCACCAGTTGGTCTCCCCTCTTCTTGATTTTCTTGTGTCTTGCAAATTGTATCTTGGGTGTTCTATGTTTCTGGGCTAATATCCACTTATCAGTGAGTGCATATCTAATGACTTCTTTTGTGATTGGGTTACGTCACTAAGGATGATATCCTCCAGATACATCCATTTGTCCAAGAACTTTATAAATTCATTGTTTTTAATAGCTGGGTAGTACTCCATTGTATAAATGTACCACATTTTCTGTATCCATTCCTCTGTTGAGGGACATCTAGGTTCTTTCCAGCTTCTGGCTATTATAAATAAGGCTGCTATGAACATAGTGGAGCATATGTTCTTATTACCAGTTGGAACTTCTTCTGGGTATATGCCCAGGAGAGCTATGCTGGATCTTCCAGTAGTATTATGTCCAATTTTCTGAGGAACCTCCAGACTGACTTCCAGAGTGGTTCTACAAGCTTGCAATCCCACCAGCAGGGGAGGAGTGTTCCTCTTTCTCCACATCCTCGCCAGCATCTGCTGTCACCTGAATTTTTGATCTTAGCTATTCTGACTGGTGTGAGGTGTAGCTAAGATGAAAGGATGGACTATCCAGAGACTACCCCACCCATGGATACATCTCATAATCAGCCACCAAATCCAGGCACTATTGCATATGCCAGCAAGATTTTGCTGAAGGAACCCTGGTATAGCTGTCTCATATAAGGCTATGCCAGTGCCTAGCAAATACAGAAGTGGATGCTCACAGTCATCTATAACATGGTACACAGGGCCTCCAATAGAGAAGCTAGAGAAAGCACCCAAGGAGCTGAAGGGGTCTGCAATGCTTAGTTGGAAAAACAATAAGAACTAACCAGTACCCCCGAGCTCGCATCTCTAGCTGCATATGTAGCAGAAGATGGCCTAGTCGGCCATCACTGGGAAGAGAGGCTCCTTGGTATTGCAAACTTTATATGCCCCAGTACAGGGGAGTGGCAGTGCCAAGAATTGGGAGTGGGTGGGTAGGGGAGCAGGGCTGGGGGAGGGTATAGGGAACTTTTGGAATAGCGTTTGAAATGTATGTAAAGACAATATCAAATAAATAAATAAATAAATAAATAAATAAGAAAAAAGAAGTGTAGGCTGTAGGTGGGTTTTAACAAAATAAGACAATGCTTGGCTGTTAAAATTAAGGAGCTTGACGAGGGTTGGAGAGGGATGAACGAGGGGCTGTGGGTTGTAGTGTAAGAATGTCCTATGGTGGGTGAGACAAGTCTAGGCCCCTAAGGGCTACAGCTCTAGCTGCCTCAGGCTCTGTTGTTTCCTTTGGAGACAAAAGAGTCATCCATCTGGTGGGACATGCAGTGGACAATTCCAAGATGGGAATTGTCCTCCCAGACACCAGTGATGGACAGAAGGATATGGAAAGCATATCCAGTGTAGATATATTTAGGAAGTCAGTGCCAGTTGAAAGGCACAGATAAGGGCTATTAGTTCAGCCTATTGGTTGTTGGTGTGGGCAAGAAGGGCCTGTGCCTCAATCATGTCTATGTCTGACACTATAGCATAGCTAGTTCTGGCTCCTTCATGTAAAAAGGAACTGCCATCTGTATATCAGATATAGATGGCCTGGGGCGATGTGCCCTCCTCTATGTGTGAAGGATGAAGTGAGGTAATAGTTCCTCTAAGGTTGCAGTGCAGGAATGAGATAAGGAGTGGTTAGTATTTGGTTGAGGAAAAAGATTGGAAATATTAAGAGGTGGGTATGATTGGAAGGTGTACTGGCTAGTTTTGTGTCAACTTGACACAGGCTGGAGTTATCACAGAGAAAAGAGCTTCAGTTTGGGAAATGCCTCCATGAGATCTAGCTGTACGGCATTTTGTTTTCAATTAGTGATCAAGGGGGAAAGGGCCCTTGTGGGTGGGACCATCTCTGGGCTGGTAGTCTTGGTTCTATAAGAGAGCAAGCTGAGCAAGCCAGTAAGGAAGATCCCTCAATGGCCTCTGCATCAGCTCCTGCTTCCTAACCTGCTTGAATTCTAGTCCTGACATCCTTTGGTGATTAACAGCAATGTGGAAAATGTAAGCTGAATAAACCCTTTCCTCCCCAACTTGCTTTTTGGTCATGATGTTTGTGCAGGAATAGAAACCCTGACTAAGACAGAAGGTGAGTGTGGAGTCTTCTATTAGTGCTACTTGAAGGGAAAAAAAAACCTAGAGGGAAGTATACTATGTAAGCCTTTGTAAGTTAGTTGCTGTGACTGATTATGAGAAGAAAAGACAGGGATAGGCAACTCAAAGATCAGTTTTTTAGACTCTTGAAAAAAGAGTTCAGCAGTTGCTAAAGTATGTATGCAAGTAGCCCATCCCTGGATGGTTAATTCTAGGTTCTTTTTTTTTTTTTTACATGATACAGGTACAAAATAGGGTCCCAGTCAGTGGCCGTGGGCTCCAAGGGCAAATCTCTCCTTTTCGGTTACATAGAGGGAGAAGAGGCAGGGCAGGTCAGAGAAGGATAAGGCTGGGACCTGAAGGAGAATCTGTTGGAGCCTCTGAAAAGGCTTGGTAACAGGTTTGAGAAGAGGTTCGTGGGTGGGGACTAATACTGCTTCAAATAAGGGGGCAGGAAAGGAGGGAAAAGGAAGGAACCCAGGAATGTAAAAAACCAGCTATTCCTAGGAATGATAAAATCTCTTTGTAGAGGAAACTGTGAGAGACTGAATCAGATTCTTTCTATTTAAGGTAATGGCCTCATGGGTCAGGATAATTGTTAGATATCCTGAGAAGTAGACAGTTGGACTTTAGAAGGTGAGACTCTGTAATCTCCACTGGACAGGAAACTTAGGAAAACAGAGGTGTCAGCTTGGCTAATTTCTAGTGAGGGACTGTAGAGAAGAATATCATCTACATAATAGACAATCATAGATTTAGGGAGAAACAGAGAAAGTAAGTTAGAAGTCAGGGCCTGGCCAAATAGGTGTAGGCTGTTTCAGAATCCCTGAGGTAGAACAGTTCAGGTGAGTTGGGTGGAAAAGTGGGTGTCAGGGTCAGTCAAGGTAAAGGCAAAGATGTTATTTGACTGGGTATCTAGAGCAATATAGAAGACACATTTTTGAGATCTAGACCCAAAAAATCAGATGTTTGTGAGAGGATAGTGGAAAGAAATGTGTAAAGACTAGCTACAACAGGATGGAGAGGAAGTACTTCAGGATTAAGGAGCCTGAGATCTTGAACCAGGCAATAGATTCCGTTAGGTTCCTTAACTGCTAGTATAGGGGTGTTAAAGTGGGAAGGGGTAGGATGGAGGATCTTTTTTCTCAGGAGGTCAGAGATGATAGGCTTAAATCTCCTGAGGATCTGAAGAGAAAGAGGGTATTGAGCTTGGGTGATGTACCTGGCAATGTTCTGTAATTTAACAACAACAGGAGAATGATGTTTAGTAACAGAGGGATTCTGGATGTCCAAACTCAGGGGTCTATCTGAGAGGCTAGCAAAGGAAATGGCATGTTATAATTAGTAGTTTGGTTAGCGAGGAGGAGGAGGAAGAGGAAGAGGAGGAGGAGGAGAGGGGCTGCTGGCAAGTTTGGGTTTAGGCGATTGGAGGGAACAAAAGAAATAGAGGATCCCAACTTAGCTATATCAATTCCCAATAAGGGGAGAGGACACATTGGCACTACCAATAAGGAATGGATGAGAGTGATGCCCCTAAAAAGGCAATGTCCTTCCTGGTGGCACTTAGGGCATGACCTTGATGGCTTGCTGGGATCAGGGCAAGCCCGAGCCCAATGACTTTGTTGACCACATTTCAAACAGTGACCTGATGGTTCCTAAGCCTTAGAAGGAGCTGGAACAGGAGGGGACCAGTCTGGAGAAGTTAATCAAGAAGGCTCTGTGAAAGTCTGGTGAGACGGGGAAGCCAAGTCTGTGGAAATAGGAGATTGTAGAGGCAGGTTGGAGATGGTAAGGTTCATTAGCTGGATAGAGAATACAAGTTTTGTCTGGTTGAGATTTCATAGCCAGAAGGAGTTGAATTGGGGGATAGAAAGAGCAGAGAGCGAGTTTGGAGAGAAGATAAGTAAAAACGTGGACATAAAGGGCCTCCTTCCATGTACTGGATCACTGGCAGTATATATGAAGATCCTTTAAAATGTAGAATCAAAAGTGCCATTATGCAGTCACTTGGAGTCATTATCTAAGACATACTGGGGCCAGACCTGATTGCAAAGGTGAACAAGTTTGAAGGTCTATGAATCAGGCCCTAGTTTTAGAGATTTGAGATTTTCCGGGAGGCATCCCAGTGGCTAGCCTGGAGGTGTGGTCAAAGATGGGATACCCATTGAGTGAGTAGATGTTACTGAAGTATTCTTACCAATGTCCTGAGGATAATGTCATGGTAAATTAATCTTACCACCAAGTCCTGAGGATAGTAGATTAATGAAATATTGGAATAAGCTGCCAGTCTAGCTTTACTGAGTCAGCACTCAGAAGCTAATGGCTTAGGCTTGCAGATCTAACGCCTGAGCTGAAGGCCAAGAGCTTGAAGGAGAATGGTTTAACAGCAACATGGTGTGAAAACAAAACCGAGACTAAAAAAATGCTTTCCAGACAGCAAGAGAGAGAGGGTTCACTCAAGAGTAGAAGTCTTAAAATGAGGAGTCAGCTAAAAAGTAGGTCATAAAGACCATGGATAAATCTGTCCCTTAGACCCTTTTAAGGTGCCCAGTCCTCTTTTGGAACAAGGGACCCTTTATGCCAACTGGGACTGAACGCTTACCAATCTGTAGATGTTTAGCGATCTGGTGGCCTGAAAGTGAGCCCGTGCAGACTTGTCAGGATGATTTTCAGGTCCTTGAGACTTTACCCATGTGATGGCAGCAGCAGAATATCTGAGAACCCATCTAGGCCTATACAGCAAGGTCCTTTTCATCATTTTTGTCTATCAAATAAGAGTAAGTATGTATGGCTGAAGTATTGGGTACACATAGACTTGAATACTGACCTCAAACTCATCTAGTTATAATGTATGTGAATTGAAGTCATTATTTAACTTTGCTTAACCTCATTTTCTTTATCTTCAAAAGAAGATATCTTATTCTCTTTTAGGTAGCATAGTTGAAAGATATCATTTGCTTCAGAATAATTTCTCAAGGAAATTTTATCACTATGATGACTCGTCATTATGATGACAGAGGACATTATGAAAGAGGTCTAGTCAATGGTTGCTCATTGCATACAGAAGTAAGAACAATGCTTGACAAAAGAAAGGTCTTGGACCAGGTTATGGTTATTTCCTCTATCTCTGACTGCTATAACACAAATGACCAAGGAAACAGTCCACATTTTAGTTCAGTCCCTCACCTGAAAATCTAGCTTGAGGCATCAGTTCTTTTCTTTAACATCTCTGTACCTTGATTTCCTGGTCTATAAATCCAGGAGACTGAACTTCATCTAAGAGGAAAATTACAAAAGCTAAACAGTATATAATTTATTAAAACATCAGGAGGTCAACTATTGTGATGGTTGATCATGACTGTCAGCCTAATGGGATTGAGAATCATAAAGTAAACAATTCCCTGAACATGATTGTGAAGGGTTAATTAGATGAGATCAGTTGATACAGGAAGATGGAAGAATATAAGCTCAACAGCCCAACAGAGAGTATGAGAGAGTGTAACACTTAAGTCAAGGGCATAGTCATAGCCTTGTACTTTTAGAAATGGAATCCATAACAAACATAACTAACTGTGCTTATCACAGTGGCATCCCTCTTGGATGAGTCAGAAGGCATTCCAATAATTGCAGGGACTCAGGGCCCTCATTATGGGCACTAATTGTATTTTACTATAATTGGGCAAAATTGCTGTTTGAGAGTTCAAGCTGATAGAGTGCCAGATTAACTAATTTTCACCTTAATAAATGTGTAATTATTTACTAAAAAATTTGAATCCCATGGCTGAAACCCTTATACGTTATCACTTGGGCTGGGCCTCATGAGGCTCCAATGATCCCATGGCTCAGACCAAAAGATTTGCGATTCTGAATAGTGGAATGTGGGGTATTTATGGTGTAGCCCCCAAAGCTCTAAAATCTATTCAAATCCAACAGCATCTGAGGCAGCTCGCCTGCAGGAGGGCTGCCGCCACAGCACCATCTGTTTACTCTGGCCCTGGTTGCCTGGATCAAGTAGGAAATTGAAGACACTAAGCTGATTTTTCTGAAACTTTGCATTAATTGAAAAAAGAAAGTGGTGAAGAAAGAAAGGGAAAGCTGTGTTGGCAACTTGATTACACTGGTCACTCTGTAGGCTGCACAATAAACCTGAGGCACATTTTTGAAATAGTACTTAGCTAAGAGCTAGGAGCACACCCATCCGCTTGACTCGTCATTTATAATTAGCATGTGAAACTCAGCCCCATAATCATATATTATTGAAATTGCCTAAGGTGATCTCCAAAACAACTTCATCTCTTTATTTACTTCCTCCTCCTCCTCCCCTTCCTAAAAGTAACAAATGGAATTCACAGAATTAGCCTCTGAGGAGCTAATAGGCTGAGATGAAAGGCAGCCATGAGCTAATGCCTGGCAGAGCCAGGAAGGGAGGTGCCAAGAGGACATAGGTGGATCAGGAGAGAATTGATCAGAAAGCTTCGGGATCCCCAGAAGAAAAGAGGCTTCAATGGTTTCTCTCAAGTTATATTGTGCATTAGCCGAGCATATGCTCTGCTCCTGTGGGCAGCACCTCAGGGCGGGGCATATTGGCTTCAGATAAGGAAGAAATTGGGGAGGTTTGTAGTTAGAAAATGTGGCTGAAGGTGACTAGGATGACAGCTGAAGCTGCCCCTGCCTTCAGTCTACAAGTTGTCACTTCTTTCCAGATTCTATCCTTCAGATGGGGCTTTCCAGTCTAGGTTCACCAAGAGGTGAAAAGCAAAACGTGCAAGCAAAGAAGTGAGCAGGAGGAAAGCATCTGCTTTAGGTATAAGAGGAGGAGGAGGAGGTAAGAAAGGGGCGCAGAGTGTTCCTTTATCAAACCCAAGCCACACTGTATGTGCCAAAGCCATTAGACTTTGAGTCTACTTCATAAGGATAAATATTTTTTTCCTCTGAGATTAAACCCTGCGAGGGTGCTGCAGAAGCTGTCTCTTCCAGCCAACTCAAAACCACATCAGCCAAAACTTGCTGTAGCCTCAGTCAAATGGAACCTGAATGCACCAAACAGACATTACACAGGTTTGAATAACAAACCCTGTCCTGTGCTATGTGCTGGGTGGGAACTATGACATTTAGCACTTCTGAATTATAAACCTACTGTTGAAAGGAGTCATGTTTGCTGCTGCCACTCATGCTGGACTTACCCTAGCTTCCTGACCTTTCTTTGCACTAGGCTCTCCCAAAGCTGCTTCTTGAAGCTGACCCACCCAAAGCTTAGCTTCCAGGCATGATACCAGCCCACAGTTTTTCCAGGCTTCTTACTCATTACCAGACCCTGCTGTTTGGTTTGCTACTTTCTTGGTGGCAAACAATAATGGGAATAGATATTGAAACAATATGCAAATGGGTGCTCTCCTCTGAAGCACATTTTATAGTTAAGAGGACTGAGTACCTCAACTCATGGAAGCACCTGTTGGTATACCTTCAGGAAGGGGGGGGGGGTTGCCAGGAAAGCAGAATTATCTGTAAAGAAGTGGCTTCCTGCCTACTCAGAAAAATCACACTTCATCCGTGTGATGATACTAGACACAAGCAATAGCATTTTTTTTAGCTTCACTGGTTAAAATAATAAAGATATTTATTATCCTCTGTAAGAAGTCCCAAGCACTAACAAGGTACAATGCTATCTGGATATTCTGCTCTGCCCAATTTGTCAGTTCCCTACACTGTCCCCAATTAGCCTTTTTCATGTTTCTAAGTGTTCCAGGCATCCTGTGTAGACATAGCCAAAAATAGAAGAAAAGTAAATATCTCTACTTATAAGTCTCTATTTATCTGAGAGACATGTTTATGTTATCCATCAGTAATCTTCACACATATCCACTAGGCAGATTAAGCTTACACTTCTTAACTCAAACATTACCACAAGAGATGTGTCCATCATACCTGGCTCAGGCTCTTCATACTCTATCTTACCAGCCACTTAAGAGAGTGTCCAAACCAGATGTGATGATGCGTGTCTGGAATCTCAGCCCTTGGAAGAAAACATGTTTGAGGCCACTGCAGCTCTATAAGATCATGGCCTATTGTTGCAGCTGGCTAAAGCAATGTCATTAGGTAGCTTAGCACTCTCAGTTCAGTGAATCCATGGTCACCTGTATGCATGTATACATATATACAGACAACATGCATAGACACATAACTAGTTTTTAAAGAAATATTTTAAATAAGAAAAAACAAAACTGGCACAATTGCCCCCAAACAATCAAGATTCTTTACACATTGCCCCCAAGAAAGCTTAAAAGTTAGCTTGCTTTCTTTCCTTAATGCATCTTGGTCTGAATTCCATTATCATATTCCAAGTTCTACCAAAAGCTTTGTTGATGGTGTTTTGTTGTGTTTTGGATTATACTACAAGGGAAAGCAGATAGGCTAGACATGGAGCTTGGTAACAGAGTGATTGCTTCTTAAGTGCATGGACCTGGGTTTGATCTCAGCCCTGAAAGAAAGGAAGGAAACAGAAAGGCAAGCACAATTAGAATTCAAAAGTAAGTGATAGAGTCTGAATTTTGAATATTATGGAGTATATTATATAACTGCAAATTTCTTTATAACCTTTGACTTTTCAAGCTCCTAAAGTAAGTGGTGTTTTACTTTTCAAGCTCCTAAAGTAAGTGGTGTTTAAACTCTCTCTCTCTCTCTCTCTCTCTCTCTCTCACACACACACACACACACACACACACACACACACACACAAAATCAAATCAGAAGCATGTAAATAAAATTATTTACAAAGGCAGTTGAATGTCCACTATACTGATGAGTAGGAGAAAGAAATATTTTTGGCAGTACAGACAAGTCAAAAGGACCAATAATAACCAACAAAGTGTTATTTTCTTCTGGAAATTTAGAAAAAAAAATATACCCTTTGCCTTAATGTAATTTTTCTATGGTGAAGAATACCATCAATGTCCATTGCTCTAAATATTCTAAGTGGCAGCTTCTTCCTTAAATAGAGCCTCATTTGTAAAAAAGAGAAGCAAAACCCCAAGCTTCTCTTCAGAAGTGAGTCCCATACCCTCAGCCTGCTGAGGGCTCAATCACTGGGTTCCTCTCTGTATCTGCACAGGACCTCGTGACATCATGACCGCCACCACAATTTCTCACAGACTGGCATAGTACGAAGTACCTGAACCTATTTTAACTAGAAATACAAAGTCGTTAAACACCTCACAGGCCAGGAATCTGCTAATTCATCTAAATTTACTGACAAATAGTTCTTGGCTTGAAAAACTCTTTGTTTTTTAGAAAGTAAATGAATTATTTATAGTTCTCTATTAACTAGACAAAAAGAATACGTGTGTGATGTTTCTTTGAAATAGAATGTGTAAATCTTTTATGTTTAATCCCTTCCTGATTAAAAGATTTTGGAACACTGTACAACAGAAATAGAAAACAGAGATATTAATGTATCAGTGATTATGAATGAAAGGTTCAAGGTCAACACAGACACAATTCAAATGGGATCCTCAAGAGAAAATTCAAGGAGGGAGAGTTCCTCACAACAGCTAGGAGTCAGAGAACTGTCCCAAACACTTGGGCTGCTCCCCTGGCATTTCAGTCAATTCAATGCAGAAAATGCTGTCGTGAAAACCAGTCTGTGGCTAGCAGAACACAGCATTCACTCACTGTCTTCCTGTGTGAGTCAGGGTTCTCTAGAGTCACAGAACCTATGGGTGGTCTCTATATAGTAAAGGAATTTGTTGATAACTTACAGTCTGCAGTCCAACTCCCAACATTGGTCAGCAGGAGCTGTGAATGGAAGTCCAAGGATCTAACAGTTGCTCAGTCCCACACGGCAAGCAGTCGAAGGAGAGAGAGGGAGAGAAGGAGAGAGGGAGAGAGGGAGACAGTCTTTCTTCTTCCAACCTTATGTAGGTCTCCAGCAGAAGGTGTAGCCCAGATTAAAGGTATGTGCCACCACACCTTTAATCCCAGGTGACCTTGAACTCAGAGATCTCCCTGTCTTAATCTTCTGGAATTCATAGCCACTATGCCTCAAGATCTCCATACCAAGATCCAGGTCAGAAACTTGTATCTCCCAGCCTCCAGATTAGGATCACTGGTGAGCCTTCCAATTCTGCATTGTAGTTCATTCCAGACATGGTCAAGTTGACAGCCAGGAATAGCCACAACACTTTCTAAACACTTTTCTTCCTGATTCGATCTGTATTCATCCTATCTTACTCATTTTGACAGACAGTTTTGTCTCCTGCAAAAAAAAAAAAAAAAAGAAAAGAAAAGAAGAGAAAAAAGTATAATATTGACTTTTAAGAATATTCCTCTAAGCGAATATCACCAAACAGCTAAAACTTAACTTTAGCTTTCCATGAGGAATGGCCTGAAACAATGTTTGCCCTTTCTATAAGCCATGTTTGGCAGCCATCTGTATTAAACCATATGCAAGGCACAAAAATACCCCTCTTTGCTCTAGCCTGTCATCATGCCTGAAATTCCCACCATTAGAATAATTCAAAATTTTTGGAATTAAACAAACCCTGAGCACTCACTACATGAGGAAAGTAAATTGATTATGGGGGATAACAAATTGGTTCTATATATTATCAGTGTTATAGAATATATACACCATTGTGTGAAAGAAAGCAATTGTGAATAAGAGCACTGTGATTAAGTATATGTCAAAAGAAGACAGTAAACCAGACTCCAGGGAAGCAAGCCAGGGAAGGTGTCACCCAACGACGGCCTTTGGGGAAATATATGTGTCTAATTAAGTATGTGCAAGGGACCTTAAAGGAAAGACTTTTTAACACAAATATGGTGATGGAATACAAGCAGAATAGGCACATCTGTGAAAGCATAGGGACTTCCTTTGTTTACATGTTTCCTTCAAAACAGAAAACCAAAATGACCCAAAATTCTTTAACCAAAAGACACTGCAGGGAAGGGCTAATAGACACTGAGATACAGAGAAAACAAGGTGATTGACAGACAGACTGTGATGGCCAAAAGAAGCCCATCAAAGACTCAAAAGACACAGTTGAGCTGAAAGTGCTGGATGTTTCGAGTAGCATACGGAGTCCCTGGCCAATGAGATAGAGGTGCCAGTGTGAAATTAACCGTTCCAATGGATTCTCAGACAGGATCTAACTGAAGTGTGGGTTAATCTGCTTTGACAGAGCAAAAAGGAAGTAAACCCAATGACGCACTTTGCTCAAGAATGTGGAATATATATTGAAGTCAACCTTAGGGGACATAAGAATCAGAGTGAAGGTTACAGCTGTGACAGGGACCTGGGTTGGCTGTGCTTTCATTCTTTTCTGGGTCACACTGACATGAGGCCCAGAGACAGCTTTGAAATCTGCAGAAGAAGTCAGCACATGCTAGAACGGAAAGAAATCCCACACCTATTTGCTTTTAGCAAGGGGGTAAAAAAAACTAACAGTCTTCAGAATCTATGGCACTTTGAATAAAACACTGGATACTACTGAGCTTAAAATTTCTTAAAACCCTAAAACTGTCTTTGATAACTGTGATAAGGTCAAACAAAATGTTAAATGTCAAGAAAAGTTTACCAAAGATACAAATACTAAACTGATTAAAAAAAAATAACCAAAAGCGACTCACCAATAATCATTAAAGTGCGACATAAAAAAAAAAAAAAAACAAAAAAAAAAACAAAAAACAAAAAACAAAAAAAACAACTGGTTACCACACTGGATTTGTTATATAGCCAACTTAAAATTTATCTTTGGTAAAATTATATTAACACGATCTCAGATCTAGGGCTTTAAGTATTGATATGACAGACTTAGTTGTTTCATGCTTGAGAGCTTATTTTAAAGAGAAATTGTGTGTAAAAAATAATACATCATAATTATTCCAATAATAAAACATTATATAGAACTTTAATATACATCAAGGAGAATGGTATGAATGCTATGTTTTAGAATTAAAACTGTGATATTAAACCTGGAGAATAGGGGGCTAAACAGATGATTCAGTAAAGAAATTTTTTGCCACCCCAGGTATGGGGACCAAACCAGGCCCACCAACACCCATAGATAGATAGATAGATAGATAGATAGATAGATAGATAGATAGATAGATAGATATGTGTGTATATGTATTATTAAATGTTCAACTTAAGAAACCAGGGAGTGTTCATATTTGATATTTTCCCAGTAAATTGCACGGGAAAAAAAGAAGAATGGGATAGAAGAGAAAATATGAAAGGACAAAACGTAAGTTCCCATAGAATCAGAAAAAAAAAAAAAAAAAAAAAAAAGATCCCAGGGAGGGATTCAAACCTCCATAGTTCTTAGAACATGGTTTCAGTCCATCTTAGATTTCCCTAGACTCCCAGTTGACTTCCACAGAATATAAGTTAACAGCAAGGAAAAAAAAACTATCTATGCCATTACTCCCAAGTAGCTCTTAGCTGCTATTCTCTGCTGTCTCTCAGTTTCATTTCCCATTTGTATCTGTTTTAAGAAGATACAGGAACCATAGCAATCCCAAAACAAAGGTCATAAGATGAGAGAGGAAGAGAGGGGATGTTGGTGAGACTAATGCATACTTCCCGGGTACTGAACAATGCAAACAACTATGAGAGAATAAACTATTAAATAGATAGAAGTCAAATGGCAAAGATAAAAAATCAGCATTTCCCATTGGTTTTGTGTGTCTTTTTTTTTTTCTGGATTTTTTTTTTATTAGATATTTTCTTTACTTACATTTCAAATGTTATCCCCTATCCTCTCACCCCTCCCCCTGTTCAGCAACCCACCCACTCCTGCTTCTTCCCCTGGCAATCCCCTATACTATGGCATAGAGCCTTCACAGGACCAAGAGCCTCTCCTCCCATTGATGACTGACTAGGCCATCCTCTGCTACATGTGCAGCTGGAGTCATGGCTCCCTGAATGGGTACATTTTGGTTGGTGGTTTAGTATCCCTGGGAGCTCTGGGGGTACTGGTTGTTTCATATTGTTGATCTTCCTATGGGGCTGCAAACCCCTTTAGTTCCTTGGGTCCTGTCTCTAGGTCCTCCATTGGGGGTCCTGTGCTCAGTCCAATGGTTGGCTGCAAGCATCCACCTCTGTATTTGTCAGGTACTGGTAGAGCTTCTCAGGAGACAGCTATATCAGGCTTCTGTCAGCAAGCACTTGTTAGTATCCACAATAGAGTCTGGGTTTGGTGACTGTATGTGAGATTGATCCCCTGGTGGGGCAGTCTCTAGGTAGTCATTCCTTCAGTCTCTCTTCACACTTTGCCACTGTAACTCTTTCCATGGGTATTTTGTTCCCCTTTCTAAGAAGGACCCAAGTATCCACACCTTGGTCTTTCTTCTTGAGATTCATGTGGTTTGTGAATTGTATCTTGGGTATTCTGAGCTTCTGGGCTAATCAGTGAGTGCATACCACGTGTGTTCTTTTGTGACTGGGTTATCTCAGGTTGATATTTTCTAGTTCCATCCATTTGTCTAAGAATTTCATAAACTATTTGTTTTTAATAGCTGAGTAGTACTCCATTGTGTAAATGTACCACATTTTCTGTAGCCATTCCTCTGTTGAGGGAGATCTGGGTTCTTTCCAGCTTCTAGCTATTATAAATAAGGCTGCTATGAACACAGTGAAACATGTGTCCTTATTACATGTTGGAGCATCTTCTGGGTATATGCCCAGGAGTGGTATAACTGGGTCCTCAGGTAGTTCTATGTCCAATTTTCTGAGGCACCCCCAAACTCATTTCCAGAGTGGTTGTACCAGCTTGCAATCCCACCAGCACTGGAAGAGTGTTCCTCTTTCTCCATATCCTCAACAGCATCTGCTCTCATCTGAGTTTTTGATATTAGCCATTCTGACGGGTGTGAGATGGAATCTCAGGGTTGTTGACATTTAACATTGCTTTAGGTACTTCTCAGCCATTCAGTATTCCTCAGTTAAAAGTTCTTTGTTTAGTTCTGTACCACATTTCCAATAGGGTTATTTGGTTCTCTGGAGCCTAACTTCTTTTTTTTTTTTTCCATTTTTTATTAGGTATTTAGCTCATTTACATTTCCAATGCTATACCAAAAGTCCCCCATATCCACCCACCCCCACTCCCCTGCCCACCCACTCCCCCTTTTTGGCCCTGGTGTTCCCCTGTACTGGGGCATATAAAGTTTGCAAGTCCAATGGGCCTCTCTTTCCAGTGATGGCCGACTAGGCCATCTTTTGATATATATGCAGCTAGAGTCAAGAGCTCCGGGGTACTGGTTAGTTCATAATGTTGTTCCACCTATAGGGTTGCAGATCCCTTTAGCTCCTTGGCTACTTTCTCTAGCTCCTCCATTGGGAGCCCTATGATCCATCCATTAGCTGACTGTGAGCATCCACTTCTGTGTTTGCTAGGAGCCTAACTTCTTGAGTTCTTTGTATATATTGGATATTAGCTCTCTTTTGGATGTAGAGTTGGTCAAGATCTTTTCCCAATCTGTTGGTTGCCATTTTGTCCTATTGACAGTGTCCTTTGCCTTACAGAAGCTTTGCAATTTTATGAGATCCCATTTGTCAATTCTTGATCTTAGAGCATAAGCCATTGGTTTTCTGTTCAGGAAAATTTCCCCTGTGCCCATGTCCTCAAGGCTCTTCCCCACTTTCTTTTCTATTAGTTTCAGTGTATCTGGTTTTATGTGGAGGTCTTGATCCACTTGAACTTGAACTTTGTACAGAGAGATAAGAATGGATCGATTTTCAGTCTTCTACGTGCTAACTGACAGTTGAACCAGCACCTGTGTTTCTTCTTGTTTTCTTTTCTTCTTTTTTTTTTTTCTTCTTGAAACAAGTCTTTGACAATAACAGAAAAATGCAAAGTTTCCCAAATCCCAGATCCAGAATCATTTAAAACAATATGGGTCTCAGCTACCTTACTAATTTTTTTTTAACATCTCTAAGCATAAAGCCATACAAGAGACCCGTTTGGAGAACTAGATGCTGCTGCAGCCCTTTGTTGTCGCCTTCACTCTCCAGCGAAGAAAGTGTGAGATTCCTCGGGCTCTCCTATATGCCGGACTGCAAGCAAGAGTCTGCAGAATAGCGGCCTTCATCGATCTCCCACTCATCAGTCTTGGATTGAGGACAAGCTGTGACAAAAGACTAGACCTCCAGGAGCCAAAACAAAAGATTTTATATAAGGTCCTTCCTCTAACATAACCACCAGCAAAATCAGTGAACTTGTATTGAGAAAAGAACAATACCACAGCATGCCAAAGGCGATTACTGCTGATGGAGGATATGACAGACAAATCTTCACCTTATTTCTATCCTGTTCTCTTCCCACAGTGTCATCAATCTCTCCTTTGCCTGGAAGGCAGCAACGTCTAAGCGAGCAGCGCCAGGCATGACAGGCATCTGAGATCCACTCCTGCCGTGATTTTTTTCACCTGAGGTTTAACGCAGCCTGCGATTCCGGAGTAATTTGAACTTTATTTTACCTATCACTGTGGAAATTAGTTGTGGCTTCCCTTAAGTCTAAGTACTTGTGGTCAGTAGACCAAGAGCTCTCCCTTCACGGGGAACTTGCGGGGGGGGGGGGGGGGGAAATACACCCAAACTGAGGCTTCACGCTGAGCCAGAATCTGTATTTTAACAAGATCCCAGAGTGTGTTTTATGTACATTAAAATTTGAGAAGTGCTTTAGGGAAACTTAGGAGGTAGCACCCCTTGTCACTGCACAAATTGCTTGAGCATGTCACTCCGTCGCAGCAGAGAAAAAACTATATGTATCCCTGGTGCTCGCGTCGAGGCACCTGTGTATTGTTGGGCAAATTACCCAGCAGTACCTGGTTCTCGGTTTCTTAGTGTTAAATAATAAAAACCAATACCCGTAACAGTGTGAGGATTAAACTAAACAATGTAGCCAAGACATCTCATGCAACGACTGGGATGGTGAATATTTTAAATCTTCAACTCAAAATGTAGGAAAAGCCTGGAAGTCTCATCATCAAACGCCTTTTTCGCCTCAGTGAGCTCAGCTCGAGCCCATAAGTAAAATCTATGGATGCAACCTCTTCTTGCAGGCTTTCATTTGCTCTGGAGCTCACCTTTAGATAACGGCACCCAGAAGCGATTCTGCCACAGATTTCCACTGAACTCGAGATTCAGTGCTGAGAGTTTTTCTGTGTTGCTGTTTTTTGCTTATTTTAATTGGCTTCCTTTGCTTTCCATTTAGTTAAGAATTGCCAAGAACAAAATTATAATAATACTGTGACAAGGGTGGAACAAACCAATCAACTATTTAGTTGCTCATGGACTGAAGAAAGTAGAAAGTAAGGTAAATTAACGATGACAGTCTGATAGGCCTTAAGCAGAGAAGAGTTTAATTCACAATTTAGGAAACATGAGATGAAATAAAAGTTAGAGAGTATTTACTAGCTAATCTTTTACTCTCTGTTAAAATGTACCAAACTCAGTGATGTAGCAAAAGGAACATGTGGAATTTGGGGCACTAATACAAAGGGGAATTTATATATAATTTTAAATCATGATCAAATTATTTGCAAGTCTTGGACAGGACAGTTTGGGATTAAGGGTTGGGGGAACTGGCTGGTTTCAAATCCAAGGTTAGGGGGTCAAAAAAATGTGAACCTTTCTTTGTCTCTTTTTAAGTATTTTCATATTGTAAGTGACATTCCATCCTTGTCATATCTACCAAGAAGAAAATTTCTTCGAAAGTACCTAATGTTGGTGCTGAACAAATGACGATTGGTTTAGATTTATTATTTTTTGTGGATTGGTATAGGAGTAACAGTTGTAGCTCTTATAAAAGGTATATGAGGAGCAAGTGGGACAGGATTATGATAGTTTCTGGAAGAGTAGCCCAAATTATATACCCATTTATAAGAAAATGCAAAGGAAAAAATGTTGATATGGGTAACTAAACAGTTATCAATAAGAAAAGCAGATCTCAAAAATATTCAAAATCTACCTGTCTGATGTTCACACAAATCACCTCTTCATCACATTTATCTAAAAAGACACTCTACCTATAACCAGTGTTGAGTCAGAAACCAGAGTGATCTTTTAGTTCTTCTTAGCCTGTATCACACCCAGCACCAAGTCATGATGTCTTTGTCTCCCATGTATAACTCAGAAACAGTCAAGATAGCTTCCATTTCTTCTTTACAATGTAATCCAGTCATGCGGATCTAGGCACTGGACATGTTGCTGATCATCTAGAACAATGACAACAGAAACTTGCTGAGTAAAGGACTTTGTTACTCAAGAAGAATCTCTAGTCAGGAGGAAAAGAAAACAAATCTTTATGAATGTATAATTTTAAAAGTACCAAACTGCAATTTCATTGACCTTCTGTGTATTTTCTTTAGCTTAATGGTGGCGAGGCACGGGGAGGGGGGAGGCACAAATAAACAGATGGTTAATAACCCTAACAGGAAAAAGAGCTGATTGGAATATGTCATAAAATCCCCATACTCACAAGTAGAAATAATAATAGACATAGTCATGTGGACGAGTCTGAATAAGGAATGCCCCCCATAGGCTCATTTGACACATACATCCCAGTCAGATGGAGGCATTATTTGGAGAGGTTATGGAACCTTTAAGCACTGGAGCCTGGATAGAGGAAGTATGTCACTGGGGGTTGGACTTCCAGAGCCTATAGTCTTATTCAGCTGCCCTCTCTCTCTTTGCTTCCTATGTACAGAAGAAAATGTGATCATCCAACTTCCTGTTCCTGCTGCCATGTATCCTTCCTCTGCCATTCTGGATTTTAGCCCTCTGGAACAATCTTTAAGCAAACTCTTTCTTCTTCAAGTTTTGCTTTTGGCCATGGCGTTTTATCACGACAACAGATAATTAATCCAGGAAGTCGTTAAAACATAGGTCAGCAAATAAAGGCCGTTTGATCTTGATTTCACAGCAACACAGCTTTATCCATTCTTTTTCTATTGGCCATGGCTGCTTTTCTACTACAAAGATGCAGAAGAATAAGCACTGGAGAGATTAAAAAACCATAATCCTCAAATATTTACTCTCTGGCCCTTTGCAGAAAAAAAAAAAAAAAAAACCCTGCCACACACTGCTGTAAAACACCAGAAGGAAAATGCTCTCTATCGTTTTATTAAGAAATAAATGTATTAAAGAATGCTTATTGAAACAAAATAATACATGATGTGCTTTTGGAAATTGTGAAAGAGAATTAGAAAAGGAAGCAGACAAAGGCCGTGTTTAGGTTAAGGTCTCCTCATAAGCTGAGAGATGGCTCTGGGGATAACATGTCCTCATTCTCAGAACAGGTGTCACCTTGCTTGGAAAAATGGTAATTGAGGATTTGATTAAATTGAGGATCTTGAAATAATGAAATTTTTGTAGATTATCTAGGTAGGCTCCAGATGTCCACACAAGTTTCTGTAAGAGATAGACAGAGACTTGGTACCCACAGCTGAGAACACGTTGTGAAACATGGAGGCACGGATTAGGGAAAGATGATGATAGATAAAGTTGTCAAATTTTACCAAAACCATCTGTATGAACTTGTCCCTAGGGATATCTTAAATTTGAAATGCTAACCTGCAGAATTTTGAGAGAGTAAACTTTTATTGTATTAGGATACCCAAATTAAAATTTCTTATAGCAGCCAAAGGAATCTAATAGAATCCTAGAGAAGAAAATCTGGGCAAATCTGCATGCAAAAATAGTTGTAGATAGGACGTCATTTTTCAGAATATGTAAAGTTACTTAAAGTTTTTAATCTGTTTCCTTCGCATTTTGCTCAAAAGGGGAACAAATACCATGGAAGGAGTTACAGAGACAAAGTGTGAAGCAGAGACCGAAGAAATGACCATCCAGAAACTGCCTCACCTGGGGATCTATCCCATATACAACCACCAAACCCAGACACTATTGTGGATGTCAGAAAGTGCTTACTGACAGGAGCCTCATATAGATGTCTCCTGAGAGGCTCTGCCAGTGCCTGACAAATACAGAAAAGGATACCCAATGGAGGAGCTAGAGAAAGTACCCAAGGAGCTGGAGGGATCTGCAGCTCCATAGAAGGAAAAACAATATGAACTAACCAGTACCTCGAGATCTCCCTGGGACTAAACCACCTACCAAAGAGCACACATGGTGGGACTCATGGCTCTAGTTGCATATGTAGCAGAGGATGGCCTAGTCAGTCATCAATGGGAGGAGAGGCCCTTGGCCCTGGGAAGATTCTATGCCCTAGTATAGAGGAATGCTAGGGCCAGGAAGTGGGAGTGGGTGGGTTGGGGAGCAGGAGGAGGGAGGAGGTGTTAGGGGGTTTTCAGAGGGGAAACTAGGAAAAGGGATAACATTCTAAATGTAAATAAAGAAAATATCAAATAAAAAAGGGGGGAAGAAATTGTGACATTAAGAATAAGGACTTGATTTCAACAATATGGCTGCCTAAACACGACCTGGGCAAGTGCAATAGCAATGGACATGCTCACATTAAAGGGAAAGTCTCACAGGACCTTATCACTAGACAAAAATCTACAGTCAATAAGCAATGCTGAGAGTGGAAGAAATATCCTTTCCCAGAAAGCCCCTGATTGCCAATCTAATACCAAGTAGGCAGCTCTGACCTCAAATACATACAAGTAACACTAAATAGTTGTGTGTGTGTGTGTGTGTGTGTCTACTCAAGAGGGATATGGAAAAGGTTGGAAGGGATAAAAAAGTAAAGTATATAACTATATTTTAATTTTAAAATAAAACCAAAATAAATCATAACCATCAAAATATCAAAACCCTTAATTCTAGCTCTAGCTGCTAGAATAGTTCAGTCAGCAAAAGTTTGCCTTAGACTTGAGTTCAATCCCCAGAACAGTCATAAAAATGTTGGCACATGCTTGTAATCCCATTGCTTAGGAAATGGGGAAAACTTAATACTGAAATCCAAGTCTCACTTCCCAACAGCAGATGATCGAGGTCAGGTGGGCTGCTCACACTGGCTCAGTGCATTCCATTCTCTGCCACTCACAGCCCAATCCCAGCCACTCTTCCTTTTCTGTCATGGTAACATGACCCTGCTCCACAAATACACTTGCAAGTGTTGGGTTTTACACAGCATCTATTCTAAATATAAAGATGCACACAAACTCAGAAAAGAACAGGCACTCGACTCAGCCAGAAGAAGAAGAAGAAGAAGAAGAAGAAGAAGAAGAAGAAGAAGAAGAAGAAGAAGGAGGAGGAGGAGGAGGAGGAGGAGGAGGAGGAGGAGGAGGAGGAGGAGGAGGAGGAGGAGGAGGAGGAGGAGGAGGAGAAGGAGAAGGAGAAGGAGAAGGAGAAGGAGAAGGAGAAGGAGAAGGAGAAGGAGAAGGAGAAGGAGAAGGAGAAGGAGAAGGAGAAGGAGAAGGAGAAGGAGAAGGAGAAGGAGAAGGAGAAGGAGAAGGAGAAGGAGAAGGAGAAGGAGAAGAAGAAGAAGAAGAAGAAGAAGAAGAAGAAGAAGAAGAAGAAGAAGAAGAAGAAGAAGAAGAAGAAGAAAGAAAGAAAGAAAGAAAGAAAGAAAGAAAGAAAGAAAGAAAGAAAGAAAGAAAGAAAGAGAAAGAGAGAGAGAGAGAAAGAAAGAAAGAAAGAAAGAAAGAAAGAAAGAAAGAAAGAAAGAAAGAAAGAAAGAAAGAAAGAAAGAAAGAAAGAAACGTTAACAAACTTAGTTGTGACCTGATTTCTGGGTCACAACCACAAAGTGAGATGAGAAGCCACATTTAAAAATAAAAGAAAATTAGTTGATAAAACTAGAACCCTCTTCCTTTTCTCCAATGATGGATGAGTTTCTCCAATCAGTAAAGAACATATTCTCTAACAATTCAGAGACTGAATAGTGAACACTGCTTAGGTTTCAAACTCCAAACTCCATTCTTCCAATATATAATTGTCCTTATTTGTTTCAGACAAGAGAGGTAGAGGGAGCAGACATGGCAATCTAGCCAAAGGGAAGGAGTCCTCAAAGACGGCCAGCAGGTACAGAGAGTAGTCAGGGTGTTGAAGGTAGACTCAGAGGCCTTCACTGGGCCACAGAAGAAAGCACCTCAGACATGACTGAGATATCTATCTACAAAATCTGATTTCACAATAATGGGTGCATTGGTAAGGCTGAGGACAATCCTCTCTTCATCTCCATGAGAAGGAAGCCTATTACAGTAGACAGATGTCCTCAGACAGGACACTGTAGAATTGAATGTTGCTGTCAGGGCAGAAGGTGCCAGTGACCTTGGCCAGCAGGCCTTGTTCTGTCAGGTATTCATAGATCTAATATTTAACTGATTTCCCTATCTTTGTTTCTACATTTTGCTTACCAAAACCAAAGTACTTCCTCCATTGGCTCTGCCCAAGCCAGTCATCTGTAGCTTAGACTTAGCCAGCTCTCAGCCATAGATCTAATGACTTTCAGCTTTCCCACCATAAGGTCCTTCCTTCAAGGCGCCACTAAACATCAGTCACATTAATCCTCATTCAAAACTCTGTACAGGGATTCCCATCTCACTCGGAGCTAAAGCTAATTTGCATGGTGACTTGGAAGCTCTTTCCTGCCCTGTCACTGTTTTCTGCTTTTCATTTCTTACTTCAACCTCACTGGACTCATTATTGTTCTAACCCCTGCCATGGTGCTGATCTCTGCACAACTCCCCAAGTAACTCTCACCAATCTCACTTACTGCTGGCTATGTCTTTTACCTTTAATTTCTGTGTTTGAACCTCACCTAGTCAATGAACCTTCCTATAAACACTCAAAATAATACTTCTCCTCCTGCTCAGTCCCTATGCTTCCAACCTCCCTCTGCTTTAATGGAACTTTTCTATTTCCAAGCACTGGATTATTTCTTTCCAAAATGATATATAATGCATGTTTCATGTTTGCTAAGCTCAGGAAATGCAGAGGGAGATCTCTGTCAGTCACTGATTATGCAATGCTTAGCCCTTAGTAGGTACTCAAAAACACCAGATAATGGGTGAATACAAAATAAAAATTCTTATTCCATAATTAAAATATTTTAACACAGGACAAGTAATAAGGAAACATGCATATTACTGATTCATTTTCTTTTGATAAATACTAGAATTATGCCGGGCACTGTCTAGGTTCTAAGGATAGAACAGTTGGGGACATACCTCCAAGAGGTTAAAATATACTTTGTAGGGCAGAAAACAATAAATAAGAAAGTATTTTAAATGCTAGCAATGGGAGTTTCTAAGAAGAAAGAAAGAAAACCCAGCAAACAAAAGGGGAAATGAGAAGGATATCTTTAAAAAACCAAATGAGGTAATGCACAATGCTAAAAGTCTCTAGGGGTTCATGAGTCAATGATGGCTTCTAATCACTTCAATAGTTGTACTTTCCCTACAGTTTGAATTTTTCCAAAAAAGGTTACAGTAGATGTGTCATATATGTCTCACGAAATCACTAAGGAGCTGTGTGTGAGCTTAATGTTTGCTAGATGCTTGTGTCCAGCACAGAGAAAATGCTGCCCTTCCCATGAACAGATGGTGCAGTGATTGCAATGTAGCTGCATTATGGTGGTCTTCATGTGCATCCAGAAATTACATCACATTTCTGCCTATATCTTCCAACCTACTCAAACCTCATTCCAACAGAATTGTTAGTTAGGGCTTCTACTTTTTTTGGGGGGGGGTATATTTATTTCATTTACATTTCCAATGCTATCCCAAAAGTCCCCCACACGCTCCCCCACCCACTCCCCCACCCACCCACTCCCACTTCTTGGCTCTGGCATTCCCCTGTACTGAGGCATATAAAGTTTGCACGACCAATGGGCCTCTCTTTCCACTGATGGCCGACTAGGCCATCTTCTGATTCATATGCAGCTAGAGACACGAGCTCTGGGAGGTACTGGTTAGTTCATATTGTTGTTCCACCTATAGGATTGCAGATCCCTTCAGCTCCTTGGGTACTTTCTCTAGTTCCTCCATTGGGAGCCCTGTGATCCATCCAATAGCTGACTGTGAGCATCCACTTCTGTGTTTGCCAGGCCCTGGCATAGTCTCACAAGAGACAGCCTTATCTGGGTCCTTTCAGCAAAGTCTTGCTAGTGTATGCAATGGTGTCAGTGTTTGGAAGCTGATTATGGGATGGATCCCCAGATATGGCAGTCTCTAGATGGTCCATCCTGGGCTTCTACTTTTTAATTTCCAAAATTTACCCAGATGCCTGCCTGGCCCTCTTGCTTTTGAAAGGACAAGGCATGAAACCTCAGCTGATGTACTGTGAATAAGAATCTCATGTATCATTACAGAAGGGAAGCATCTCAGCCCTGTGCTTCCCTGATCTCTGCATCACTTCAGAAAACAGCATCATTGAAGTGTGATAGACGCATCATCCTACAGTAATGAAGTCTCTGCTGGCTTGAGTCTCTAAATAACGGGCACAGGTATTACTGGACATGTATTGGAAACAAGGATAACTTTTGTCTTAAGCTACTGAGATTTCCTGTTGGCTATAGTATGCTTTAGCTATTGCTTACCAGTATTCCGAATACTGAAGATAAGTACCTGGTCATCTTCTCCCCTCTCTCCATGCTCCTTAGGAAGACTTGTCCCTCAAACAGTGTCCACTGAGGAGAAGTAAAGTCAGTGGAAGAGATGAGATTTATTCTGCTATATGATCCTGATCATTTTAAAGGGCTACTTTGACAAGCAATGCAGAATCGTTCTGAAATATCCTCATATACCCCAAAAGATTTTATGCTTGCTTTCTTGAGAAAATAAATTTATCTAAAAGCTTAATGTTTTGGTGTGTAAAATATGGCCAGAAGGATGCCTGTGGGGTTTTGGTTTTGGTTGTTTATTATTATCATTATTATTATCATTATCATTATCATTATTATTATTATTATTATTATTATTATTATTATTATTATTATTATACAGTCCTGTTATTATCCCCCTCCCAGTCTACCCTCCAAAAGTTCCTCATCCCATTCCTCCTCCACTGTATTCAAGAAGCTGTCCCCATACTCCTACCCCTCCAGACCTCTCCACTCCCTGGAATCTCAAGTCTCTTGAGGGTTACATGCATCTTCTCTCACTGAGGTAGTCCTCTGCTGTATGTGTCAGGGTCCCTATATCTAGCATGGTGGCCCTCCAAGGGGCCCAACAAGCAGCTGAAAGATGCCTGTGGTTTTAGTGAGAATCACCCCATCAACTTATATTTGAATATTTAGTTCCCAGTTGAAAGAACTCTTGAAGAAGGATTAGAGGTGGTGTGTCACTGAGGATGGGCTTTGAACTTTCAAAAGTCCATGCCAAGCTCAGTTTTCTCTCTCTGTCTCCGGTTTATTGATCAAGATATAACCCAATCACAAAAGAACACACATGATATGCCCTCGCTGATAAGGGGATATTAGCCCAGAAGCTCAGAATACCCAAAATACAATTTGCAAAACACATGATACTCAAGGAAGGAAGAACGAAGTGTGGATATTTCAATCCTTCTTAGAAAGGGGAACAAAATATCCATGGAAGGATTTTGGAGCAGAGACTGAAGCAAGGACCATCCAGAGACTGCCCCACCTGGGAATCCATCCCATAAACAACCATCAAACCCAGACACTATTGTTGATGCCAACAAGTGCTTGCTGACAGGAGCCTGATATAGCTGTCTCCTGAGAGGCTCTGCCAGTGCCTAGAAAATACATAAGTATATGCTTACAGCCATCCATTGGACAAAGCACAGAGTCTCCAATGAAGGAGCTAGAGAAAATACCCATGGAGCTGAAGGGGTTTGCAGCCCCATAGGACGAACAACAATATGAACAAACCAGTGCCCCCAGAGCTCCCTGAGACTAAACCACCAATCAAAGAAAACACATGGTGGGACTTGTGTCTCTAGCTGCATATGTAGCAGAGGATGGCCTAGTCAGTCATCAATGGGAGGAGAGGCCCTTGGTCTTGTAAAGGTCCTATGCCCCAGTATAGGGGAATGCCAGGGCCAGGAAGCAGGAGTGGGAGGGTTGGGGAGCAAGGGGAGTGGGGTGGGGATAGGGGATTTTTGTAGAGGAAACTAGGAAAGGGGATAAAATTTGAAATGTAAATAAAGAAAATATCTAATAAAAAATAGCTTTGCTGGAAAAAAAAAGACATAAGCTCTCATCTCTAGCACCAAGCCTCGCTGCCTGCCATGCACTCTTGATGATGGTCATGGACTCATTCTCTGATACTATAATTCAGCTGTTTTGTTTTTGTTTTTTCTTATAAGTTGCCTTTGTCATGCTGTCTTATCACAGCAAAAGAAAAGTCACTTAAAGACATGGCTCACGCATGTAATACTTGCTCTTGGAAGACAAGCACAAAAAGAGTACTATAAAATAAATACCACACTAGACCACATAGTAGGTTCCTGATTATGCATGGTATAGTATGAGACCTTGACTCGTTAAAAACAAATGAATGGAAGAGCAACCTGAAGAGGTAACTAGGTCATTAAGAGAACTGTCTGCTCTTCCAGAGGACCTAGGTTAGATTACCATCAAGCATCCACATGGCAGTTCACAACTGTCTGTAGTGCTAATCCTGGGAAATCTGATACCCAATTCTGGCCTCTGTTGTTATAGGCACACACATGATGTGTACGCATATATGCATTCAAAAATGTCCATCCATACACATAAAATAAAATTATAATAAATATGTCATTATATTTAATTAATTAATTAATTATATTAAGCAACAACTTGTAGTGGTAATAATAAAAATTCTCCAAATCCAACAGTGATTGAGAAAGGATTCTACTAACAACAACAGGAAAAGCATTGCAGTTTATGTATGCAGCAGCAGCCTTCTTAGGAAATTAGCTTCAAAAGGGTGATATCCATTGTATGTTTTATCACAGAACAAAGGTTAGCCTACAGTAGGGTCCCATTGACTCAAAGAAAAACTGATAGACCATATCAGAGGTAGTGCTCCAGAAATTCCAACATGGATTTTCAAGATCAAATATAATTCGATTGATTTGATGACTGTTGCCAGATTCTTAATAATCCTCACCTATAGTAGAAAATGATTCATACAAATGGATGCATAGAACCATCTCCTAGGACCTGGATTTGGTTACAATAATCATGCATAAAAGCATAAATAAATTAACACATTTCATGGATCGTTTTATCCAATTCTCTCGCTGCAAATATTTAGATGCTAAGTCAATATTACTCCAAACAGGAGCTATCAACAGCAGTAAAACAGTATGAAAACTGAAGTCATGCGATGCTGTGCCAAAATGCTTTATACTTCTATGGTCACCTTTATTTATATTTCCATAGTATCTTCTTTGAAAATTTTATAATAGCATGTGGAGATAATCATTCAGATGGCAAGCATGCACCACCGAAATCTCTAGCTATCTTAGCCTGAAGCCTATGAATTGTCCCTGGGATAGAAAAGAGTGTGTTGTCTAGAACAGTTATTCTAGAAGTTATCTGTGGGCTGTAGAGCCCACCGTGGCTCCGAGGCAGCAGCCTGAAGCTGCTTCACTTTAATCAGAAAAGATGGATGGAATGAAGCCCACTTAGTTCGTGGCTGCCAGCCCTCTTCGTCTCCCTCCCACAGACACACATACAGGAAAGCTGGCAGCTCCCCTCTCCCTTCCTGTCATTCTCACTAGGCTAAGGAGTAGGCAGATGAAGGAGGAGAGGGAAATCAGCGGCTGCCATGAGAGCATTGCCACGTTCAGAGTTGCCACTACAGGCATCCCCAGCACCCAGCATTCCTCAGGTGTTCTGCTGTATTCCAGAAAGAGAAAAAGATGCAGACAATTAAACCAGGCATTTCACAAGAAACATAGACCCCCCCCCCCAACACCAGGGCCAGTAAATAAGGTGACTTTTGTCCTGATCAATCCCTCTCTCTTTAAAGGTAGGAATGGAAATCAGGTTGCATTTTGTACTAAGCTCAAAAGCATCTTCCTGAATGAATTCAGAACTAAACAGGAAAGAGAAACAAAGAACGAGTAAACATGGGAGACAACTAAACATTGATGAACTTGCCCATAGTCCCCAGTGGGAAGAAACCCACTGAGAGCTATGCCGGGCACCCAGGCAGGCAAGTTTAATTGGCAAGACAACAGACAAACTTGTGATCATGGTCTACTTCCCACACTGATAAATGTCCTAAGTGCTCTTGGCACAAGCTGTCAAAACAAATCTTGATTTCCTCTGGCTTTTGTTGATAGGTGACAACACTCAACCAAGCAAATTATGAGTCTTCTGCTTCAGTGTAACTTTCACTCTCCCAGTCAAATATGTCAGAAAAAAATGTAGCCAATATCCTCACCCCCACAGACCCATAATGGAACAGGGCACACTAGGTGAGCAGCTCAGAGCTCTCACCTGGAGCTATAGGGCTGTCTTCTTTTGTTTGCTCAATCCCATGTTGCTTGCACAGACATGCTATCTTTGATATATCAGCTAATAATACAAATGTGTTCTTAAAGCTTTAGGATTTATAAATGAGTAATAAAAACATGACAAAAGTTCTGGCTAACTACAACACAAAACCATATATCCTGTGATATGAAGTTCCTAGCAGAGCCGAAATGACATAGCAGCATTATCTAAAACTGGCCCAAAGTGGAAACAACCCAGATGCTCATCTGCTGATGAATCAGTAGACAGAAGTAAACACAAGTGGGGTACCCAGGCAAAGGAGTGGTCTTCAGCTATGGGAGGGATGGAGGTATTGAAACTAAGGCTTGAAAACATAATGCTAAGTAAAAGCAGTTAGACAGAAGAGTTGTGATAAGTATGATTTCAATTGTGTGAAATACTCTGAATAGGCAAACTCATACAGACAAAAAGAAAATCAGTGGCTAAAGAAAGGATGAAGGAGTCTAAGAATGAATACAAATAGGAAAAAAAAGATTTCTTTACAGAGTTAATAGTAATGTTATCAAATATCTGTATAGCAATGAAAGAAAGAAAGAAAGAAAGAGAGAGAGAAAGAAAGCAAAAAGAAAGAAAGAGAGAAAAAGAGAGAGAGAAAGAGAGAGAGAAAGAAAGAAGAAAGAAAGAAAGAAAGAAAGAGAGAAAGGTAGATAGATGACAGAGACAGATGATGTAGGTTTCTATATAGTTATACTATACATATGTATATATGTATGTATATACATAAACTTTGTAATTGCATACCTTAAAAGGGTACATGTTAAATTACATGAATTACATTTCAAAATCCCTACAGGAAAAACCCACTATGAATTAGTGGAGAGTGACTCTCTTCTCCTCACCTTGAACTTCCATTAAATCTGTTTTTTTTTTTTTTTATGAGAACATATATGAAATCACTTCAGAAGAAAGACCGTGATTCACCTTCTCAGAGTTATGGTTCCAGAGCTGTAAAGTAAATGAAGACTCATGCAGTGCTGTCATGGCCTTCAGAGACAAGGCATGCACAGTGCTTGTTGTAAAGAGGGTTTCAACAAAACCTGCCCAGCAATGCTGTGGACCATCATATATTGAGATGTGACCTCCCCTAAGGCTAGCAAACGAGCTTACAGCTCTGGGCAGTCTTATACCATGATTATCAGATCCTCTGCCACCAAGCTCAAAAGAACCTTGACAGCAGGAGAAAATTCAGTTCTACCTGAGGGCAAGGGCTCTTCCTGCCTCCTCACCACCACAGGCTCACATAAGTAGACCATTGCCTCCTACTATATGTCCATCTCAGTCCATCCCAGAGAGCTGTAATGTACAGACTTCTGTGATGGGAAATCTATTGGTTTGTTCCTTTATACTTTAGAGAGTCTATATTTTGTCAAATTAATTGAAAACCAGAACAATGAGAACTAAACATTTGACAACAGCTTCATACTAAAAAAGACATTGATTAATCTCAATGAGGATCCGAAGTACACTTCATTTGGTAGATACATGCAATGATTTTACTTTAAAATACAGAACATGCAATAAAGTAAAATGTATTTAAAGCTAAGTTGTCCCAATTTTTATATTATACACCAAAATGCCAATCTCATCTGATAACCTCATGTGGGACTTTTTATGAAAAATAAATTCTTCACAGGGTATTGCACAAACTTAAACCTAAATAGAGAACTCAGTAAATACTGCAATGGAAGAGCATTATGTAGCAGACTAGCCCAGGAGTGCCTGCATATACAGACTGTACTCTCCCACCAATGATGAGACATTCAAAGCCTTCTCTGCTGATCTAGTTTTTACCTCTTTCTAATAGTATCTCTTTCATTCTTACCACATCCTGGGTTGTCAACACACTGAACCTCATAGAGTTTCTAACTGGGTCATAGTCACACTGCTTCTGAGCCCTGTTGATACTTTTCTCCTGCAGGGATCTCCCCTCATTTCTCTATGTGTTTAACTCTTACATAGCACACATGACCTAGCTTCGTGTCACTACTTTAATCTTAACCAGTTGCACTTATTGTGGGTAGGAACCCCCAACACACCCCTATTTAATATCTTGCCACAATCTATAATAGTCCACTTATCTATGTCTTTCACCATAGTCCACTACTTTCTATAAGGTAGAATCATAGTCCTTGCTGCTGAATCACTATCTCCTAATTTGGTGCAGGCGTTGAATGAATGCTTTTAATATGAATGAATTTATCTTAATAAACAAATAAATTCAGTAAGTCAACCAACTCTGTAATCCATTGCAATAATTTATATTAGCAGCACATTCTTACATTTCTTAAAAATATTTCATGTTAAAGTCAATAATTGCATTTGATGACAGACATCATTAACTTCATTTGAACAAAGCTCAGCAATATTGTCAAAGGCAATTTGCAGCAGTTAATCCAGATCGCACGTGATGCTATAAATAATTGTTGTAGGGTCATTAGTTCATTGGAATAAGATTCACGAATTAATATAAATAATGTTGCTTTTGTTTGAACCAAGCAAATAGTTCTTAGAACATGCTATGGGAAGAAAAAAGCAGAGAAGGGAACTACTCTGCTGGATTCATCAACAGGAACAGAAGTTAATTCAAAAGCAGGAAATGCTAATATCTTATTTCTTTAGAAAAGAGCCACAAAATGTTTTTTGTTTTTTTTTTGTTTTTTTGTTTTTTGTTTTTTTTTTTTTTTGTTCTTGGGTGGTTTACTCTATGCCTTCCTCCCTACCTGGGGATGGAATTAGAAAAACCAGGCTATTGATAGGCTTTGTTTTGTAAGAGCACAGTCAGAGTCGTTCAAGTAGCACTCAGTTGTTAAAGAAGTGATGAAGTACTCTATACCAGAATCAAGAGCAGGCATTGAATGCAAGACTTTTCCCAAGAAGACTCAACACAGATGTCTACTCACTCCCAGAAAGGGAATCCACAACAGACTAAAGCAATGATTGTGTAAAAGCCCAACTTGGTCAGCCAATGGATTTGTATTGGACTTACTAACAGGAGTGTGGGTAAAGGGTTTCTTACAGGTTCAAGTCATGGAGAATCACACTCCAGCCCAGTGACAGTTCATGAAAACTGCATCCTTGGAGACTACTACAGGATATGATGGCAGCTTACCAGGACAGAGAACATCCTTACCACAGCTTGTCTGGTCAACCTCCTCCTCCAGCAGCTGTTTGATGCATCTGTAAATCTGGGGAGAGGTTGATGTGGATATTGCACATTTCAGCTTTTCCACACCACTTCTGTCCTCTCTCTTAGAGAAAAAGTCAACAGAGAGAAACTGTTGTCTGATAGTGAAATAAGTAACCAGACGCTTTCTTTTACTCAAAGTGGATTAATGTGGTTAGTCCATTCTTCCTTGCTACAATTGAGCATCAAGACCTGAGAACTTATATTTTTATTCCACTCACAACTGTGGAGGGTGAGTCAAAGTTGAGATACTTTTGTCAAGGAATTTATTTTTGTCAAGGATTTTGCAAAGTCCCAAGGTAGTACAATACATCACATGATATGGGTATACAGAGGAGACAAAGCCAAAGTGGATTTATAACAAATGGCATACTCTTGAGATAAGGCACTAATCTATGAAGGCTTAATCCATCTACACAGTTAGGACATGTAGACCTAGCCAACTCACAAGCATCTCACCCAGTTCTAGCTCTCAATACTAAGGAACAAATTTCAACACGGATTTTGGAAGGGATACTTGAACTTTAACAATCTCCCAGCAAGTGCATCCTGGAGCAGTTACATCATGGATATCCTAAACTGAAAGCAAGCTGTGTCATACAAATACCTGAAAAGAAAAACCGGGAATAGTGAGATTAAAAGATATTGTTGCGTTGTTTTTCTTCCTCTATCTCCTCTCAAACAAAGATTATGGTGACATGGTGACATATGATCAAATTCCACTTACCATTCACTTATTACAGACCCCAGATGTTTATTACCAGGAACAAACTGCAGATACATACAACCCCATGAAGTACTTCATTCCTATTAGTAGCTTTATCTGAAGAATAGAGCAAAAATTAAAACTGGGTGACATATTCATTGAAGACCTAAAAGAACATGGAAGTTGTGGGATTTGTATTATCCAAGCCAAAGAGAACGATGGAGGGAGAGGAAGAAGAGAAAGGAGAGGAGGGGAGGAAAGAAAGAGACCTAAACATTGAGAAAGGAGCAGGAAATGGGATGAACAGAGAACACCACCTTTCACTGTGTGAACAGATGACAGCCTGCTCTTTTATAGACTTTTCTAAGGTTCATTTTATACACACATATGTGTTAGAATGTAAAATTTCATATCACTTTCAGAAATACATTTAAAATGATCCAAACTAATGGGTATAGTCTGTGTTCAGTGCCTATACTTCAAATGAGGCTTAGAAAACTATAATTTTCATAGTTCAAATAGATTCCAAACTTTCCCACCTTGTTGAGATATAAGCTTGATAATTATAATTTTATATGAATTAAATTCCATTCAGCATACTCATTGTAACTTTTACATTCTTCCTGTTAATATAGAACAGTCTTTCTATCTAAATTATTTTTAAATTAGCTTTACACAAGCTTGTATTGTGGGTATAATTTGGACTCCTACACATCTTAATTCATCAGGGATCCAATTAAATTATTTTGGTATTCCAAAATGATTTGCTTCTACTCTCTTTTTCTTCTCAAGTTCTTGTTAATCTCTAAATTATATCCACTGTGCAAGGGAGGAAGCCAGGTCAATTAAATAAGGTAGAGAGGGACAGTCGAATCTAACCCATTCCCATCTCGTACTCCATTTCTAATGATCTTGAACTCAGCGCCAGTCAAATTGTGTTTGTCCCTGCATCTTATAATCTAAATACTGTTAACAATGGTCTTACTATTTCCCTCGAACCATGAAGACACTTAATACATGTCTGATTAACCGAAAACTTCCTTGACTGCTTCATTCTCCAGTGCTGAAACAACTAGTTTATCCACCTCAACTAACCTAATCTCTAGACAGCAGAGCAAAATGAACTGATTTTTTTGGTTTACTTGGGTTGCTTTCTAAGACAAATACTGCTCCCCAGAGAAACGCACTGATATGAGTCTTTATTAAAGAGTTCTTCTGATGCAAACTGTGCTTAATTGGGCATATATAACAAAGACTTTTGTTCTGCTTTTCAGACAACAGCATAAAAAATCATACTACACAACAAAGGAAAATAAGAGATTGGTGAGGATATACTCCTGAAAACTGTGGCAGATTCTCTTCCCCATTGGAGCTTCACTTCATTTGTATCTTTTTTTTTTCCATTTTTTATTAGGTATTTAGCTCATTTACATTTCCAATGCTATACCAAAAGTCCCCCATAGCCACCCACCCCCACTCCCCTACCCACCCACTCCCCTTTTTTGGCCCTGGCGTTCCCCTGTACTGGGGCATATAAAGTTTGCGTGTCCAATGGGCCTCTCTTTCCAGTGATGGCCGCCTAGGCCATCTTTTTTTTTTTTCTTTTTTTTTTTTTTCCATTTTTTATTAGGTATTTAGCTCATTTACATTTCCAATGCTATACCAAAAGACCCCCTTACCCACCCACCCCCACTCCCCTACCCACCCACTCCCCCCCTTTGGCCCTGGCGTTCCCCTGTACCGGGGCACACAAAGTCTGCGTGTCCAATGGGCCTCTCTTTCCAGTGATGGCCGACTAGGACATCTTTTGATACATATGCAGCTAGAGTCAAGAGCTCAGGGGTACTGGTTAGTTCATAATGTTGTTCCACCTATAGGGTTGAAGATCCCTTTAGCTCCTTGGGTACTTTCTCTAGCTCCTCCCTTGGGAGCCCTGTGATCCATCCATTAGCTGACTGTGAGCATCCACTTCTGTGTTTGCTAGGCCCCGGCATAGTCTCACAAGAGACAGCTACATCTGGGTCCTTTCAGTAAAATCTTGCTAGTGTATGCAATGGTGTCAGCATTTGGAAGCTGATTATGGGGTGGATCCCTGGATATGGCAGTCTCTACATGGTCCATCCTTTCATCTCAGCTCCATACTTTGTTTCTGTAACTCCTTCCATGGGTGTTTTGTTCCCACTTCTAAGGAGGGGCATAGTGTCCACACTTCAGTCTTCATTTTTCTTGAGTTTCATGTGTTTAGGAAATTGTATCTTATATCGTGGGTATCCTAGGTTTTGGGCTAGTATCCACTTATCAGTGAGTACATATTGTGTGAGTTCCTTTGTGATTGTGTTACCTCACTCAGGATGATGCTCTCCAGGTCCATCCATTTGGCTAGGAATTTCATAAATTCATTCTTTTTAATAGCTGAGTAGTACTCCATTGTGTAGATGTACCACATTTTCTGTATCCATTCCTCTGTTGAGGGGCATCTGGGTTCTTTCCAGTTTCTGGCTATTATAAATAAGGCTGCTATGAACATAGTGGAACATGTGTCCTTCTTACCAGTTGGGGCTTCTTCTGGATATATGCCCAGGAGAGGTATTGCTGGATCCTCCGGTAGTACTATGTCCAATTTTCTGAGGAACCGCCAGACTGATTTCCAGAGTGGTTGTACAAGCCTGCAATCCCACCAACAATGGAGGAGTGTTCCTCTTTCTCCACATCCTCGCCAGCATCTGCTGTCACCTGAATTTTTGATCTTAGCCATTCTCACTGGTGTGAGGTGGAATCTCAGGGTTGTTTTGATTTGCATTTCCCTGATGATTAAGGATGTTGAACATTTTTTCAGGTGCTTCTCTGCCATTCGGTATTCCTCAGGTGAGAATTCTTTGTTCAGTTCTGAGCCCCATTTTTTAAGGGGGTTATTTGATTTTCTGAGGTCCACCTTCTTGAGTTCTTTATATATGTTGGATATTAGTCCCCTATCTGATTTAGGATAGGTAAAGATCCTTTCCCAGTCTGTTGGTGGTCTTTTTGTCTTATAGACAGTGTCTTTTGCCTTGCAGAAACTTTGGAGTTTCATTAGGTCCCATTTGTCAATTCTCGATCTTACAGCACAAGCCATTGCTGTTCTGTTCAGGAATTTTTCCCCTGTGCCCATATCTTCAAGGCTTTTCCCCACTTTTTCCTCTATAAGTTTCAGTGTCTCTGGTTTTATGTGAAGTTCCTTGATCCACTTAGATTTGACCTTAGTACAAGGAGATAAGTATGGATCGATTCGCATTCTTCTACATGATAACAACCAGTTGTGCCAGCACCAATTGTTGAAAATGCTGTCTTTCTTCCACTGGATGGTTTTGGCTCCCTTGTCGAAGATCAAGTGACCATAGGTGTGTGGGTTCATTTCTGGGTCTTCAATTCTATTCCATTGGTCCACTTGTCTGTCTCTATACCAGTACCATGCAGTTTTTATCACAATTGCTCTGTAGTAAAGCTTTAGGTCAGGCATGGTGATTCCACCAGAGGTTCTTTTATCCTTGAGAAGAGTTTTTGCTATCCTCGGTTTTTTGTTATTCCAGATGAATTTGCAAATTGCTCCTTCTAGTTCGTTGAAGAATTGAGTTGGAATTTTAATGGGGATTGCATTGAATCTGTAGATTGCTTTTGGCAAGATAGCCATTTTTACAATGTTGGTCCTGCCAATCCATGAGCATGGGAGATCTTTCCATCTTCTGAGATCTTCTTTAATTTCTTTCTTCAGGGACTTGAAGTTTTTATCATACAGATCTTTCACTTCCTTCGTTAGAGTCACGCCGAGATATTTTATATTATTTGTGGCTATTGAGAAGGGTGTTGTTTCCCTAATTTCTTTCTCAGCCTGTTTATTCTTTGTGTAGAGAAAGGCCATTGACTTGTTTGAGTTAATTTTATATCCAGCTACTTCACCGAAGCTGTTTATCAGGTTTAGGAGTTCTCTGTTGGAATTTTTAGGGTCACTTATATATACTATCATATCATCTGCAAAAAGTGATATTTTGACTTCCTCTTTTCCCATTTGTATCCCCTTGATCTCCTTTTGTTGTCGAATTGCTCTGGCTAATACTTCAAGTACTATGTTGAAAAGGTAGGGAGAAAGTGGGCAGCCTTGTCTAGTCCCTGATTTTAGTGGGATTGCTTCCAGCTTCTCTCCATTTACTTTGATGTTGGCTACTGGTTTGCTGTAGATTGCTTTTATCATGTTTAGGTATTGGCCTTGAATTCCTGATCTTTCCAGAACTTTTATCATGAATGGGTGTTGGATCTTGTCAAATGCTTTTTCTGCATCTAACGAGATGATCATGTGGTTTTTGTCTTTGAGTTTGTTTATATAATGGATTACATTGATGGATTTTCGTATATTAAACCATCCCTGCATCCCTGGAATAAAACCTACTTGGTCAGGATGGATGATTGCTTTAATGTGTTCTTGGATTCGGTTAGCGAGAATTTTATTAAGAATTTTTGCATCGATGTTCATAAGAGAAATTGGTCTGAAGTTCTCTATCTTTGTTGGATCTTTCTGTGGTTTAGGTATCAGAGTAATAGTGGCTTCATAAAATGAGTTGGGTAGAATACCTTCTACTTCTATCTTGTGAAAAAGTTTGTGCAGAATTGGAGTTAGATCTTCTTTGAAGGTCTGATAGAACTCTGCACTAAACCCGTCTGGTCCTGGGCTTTTTTTGGCTGGGAGACTATTAATAACTGCTTCTATTTCTTTAGGGGATATGGGACTGTTTAGAAGGTCAACTTGATCCTGATTCAACTTTGGTACCTGGTATCTGTCCAGAAATTTGTCCATTTCGTCCAGGTTTTCCAGTTTTGTTGAGTATAGCCTTTTGTAGAAGGATCTGATAGTGTTTTGGATTTCTTCAGGATCTGTTGTTATGTCTCCCTTTTCATTTCTGATTTTGTTAATTAGGATTTTGTCCCTGTGCCCTTTAGTGAGTCTAGCTAAGGGTTTATCTATCTTGTTGATTTTCTCAAAGAACCAACTCCTCGTTTGGTTAATTCTTTGAATAGTTCTTCTTGTTTCCACTTGGTTGATTTCACCCCTGAGTTTGATTATTTCCTGCCGTCTACTCCTCTTGGGTGAATTTGCTTCCTTTTTTTCTAGAGCTTTTAGATGTGTTGTCAAGCTGCTAGTATGTGCTCTCTCCCGTTTTTTCTTGAAGGCACTCATAGCTATGAGTTTCCCTCTTAGAAATGCTTTCATTGTGTCCCAAAGGTTTGGGTACGTTGTGGCTTCATTTTCATTAAACTCTAAAAAGTCTTTAATTTCTTTCTTTATTCCTTCCTTGACCAAGGTATCATTGAGAAGAGTGTTGTTCAGTTTCCATGTGAATGTTGGCTTTCTGTTATTTATTTTGTTATTGAAGATCAGCCTTAGTGCATGGTGATCTGATAGGATACATGGGACAATTTCAATATTTTTGAATCTGTTGAGGCCTGATTTGTGACCTATTATGTGGTCAATTTTGGAGAAGGTACCATGAGGTGCTGAGAAGAAGGTATATCCTTTTGTTTTAGGATAAAATGTTCTGTAGATATCTGTCAGATCCATTTGTTTCATCACTTCTGTTAGTTTCAGTGTGTCCCTGTTTAGTTTCTGTTTCCATGATCTGTCCATTGGTGAAAGTGGTGTGTTGAAGTCTCCCACTATTATTGTGTGAGGCGCAATGTGTGCTTTGAGCTTTACTAAAGTTTCTTTAGTGAATGTGGCTGCTCTTGTATTTGGAGCATAGATATTCAGAATTGAGAGTTCCTCTTGGAGGATTTTACCTTTGATGAGAATGAAGTGTCCCTCCTTGTCTTTTTTGATGACTTTGGGTTGGAAGTCAATCTTATCAGATATTAGGATGGCTACTCCTGCTTGTTTCTTCATACCATTTGCTTGGAAAATTGTTTTCCAGCCTTTCATTCTGAGGTAGTGTCTATCTTTTTCTCTGAGATGAGTTTCCTGTAAGCAGCAAAATGTTGGGTCTTGTTTGTGTAGCCAGTTTGTTAGTCTATGTCTTTTTATTGGCGAGTTGAGACCATTGATTTTAAGAGATATTAAGGAAAAGTAATTGTTGCTTCCTGTTATTTTAGTTGTTAAAGGTGGCATTCTGTTCTTGTGGCTGTCTTCTTTTAGGTTTGTTGAGGGATTACCTTCTTGTTTTTTCTAGGGCGTTGTTCCCGTTCTTGTATTGGTTTTTTTCTGTTATTATCCTTTGAAGGGCTGGATTCGTGGAGAGATAATGCGTGAATTTGGTTTTGTCGTGGAATACCTTGGTTTCTCCCTCTATGATAATTGAGAGTTTGGCTGGGTATAGTAGCCTGGGCTGCAGTTTGTGTTCTCTTAGTGTCTGTATAACATCTGTCCAGGCTCTTCTGGCTTTCATAGTCTCTGGTGAAAAATCTGGTGTAATTCTGATAGGCTTGCCTTTATATGTTACTTGACCTTTTTCCCTTACTGCTTTTAGTATTCTATCTTTATTTAGTGCATTTGATGTTCTGATTATTATGTGTCGGGAGGAATTTCTTTTCTGGTCCAGTCTATTTGGAGTTCTGTAGGCTTCTTGTATGTTCATATGCATCTCATTCTTTAGATTTGGGAAGTTTTCTTCAATAATTTTGTTGAAGATGTTTGCTGGACCTTTGAGTTGAAAATCTTCATTCTCATCCACTCCTATTATCCGTACGTTTGGTCTTCTTATTGTGTCCTGGATTTCCTGGATATTTTGAGTTAGGATCTTTTTGCATTTTCCATTTTCTTTGATTGTTGTGCCGATGTTCTCTATGGAATCTTCTGCACCTGAGATTCTCTCTTCCATCTCTTGTATTCTGTTGCTGATGCTCAAATCTATGGTTCCAGATTTCTTTCCTAGGGTTTCTATCTCTAGTGTTGCCTCGCTTTGAGTTTTCTTTATTGTGTCTACTTCCCTTTTTAGGTCTAGTATGGTTTTGTTCATTTCCATCACCTGTTTGTATGTTTTTTCCTCTTTTTCTGTAAGGACTTCTACCTGTTTGATTGTGTTTTCCTGTTTTTCTCTAAGGACTTGTAACTCTTTAGCAGTGTTCTCCTGTATTTCTTTAAGTGATTTATTAAAGTCCTTCTTGATGTCCTCTACCATCATCATGAGATATGCTTTTAAATCTAGGTCTAGGTTCTCAGGTGTGTTGGGGTTCCCTGGACTGGGCGAAGTGGGTGTGCTGGGTTCTGGTGATGGTGAGTGGTCTTGGTTCCTGTTAGTAAGATTCCTCCGTTTACCTTTCGCCATCTGGTAATCTCTGGAGTTAGTAGTTATAGTTGACTCTGTTTAGAGATTGTTCTTCTGGTGATTCTGTTACCGTCTATCAGCAGACCTGGGAGACAGATTCTCTCCTCTGAGTTTCAGTGCTCAGAGCACTCTCTGCTGGCAAGCTCTCTTACAGGGAAGGTGCGCAGATATCTTGTATTTGGACCTCCTCCTGGCCGAAGAAGAAGGCCCAAAACAGGACCTTTCTCAGACACTGTGTTGCTTTGGCAGTTCCCAGGTGGTACAGACTCTCACCTAAGCAGACTAAATTCCTAAGTTCCTTGGAGTCCCGGGACCAAGATGGGGACCGCTGCTGCTGTGGCTTAGGTCGCCTCCCCAGCCGGGCGGGCACCTGTCCTCCGGTCCGGAAGGTGGCCGGCTGTCCCCGGCCCACACAGGGTGCTGCCTCAGCCCCTCTGTGCTTCTGCCTGTTCCAGAGGCTGTCAGGTTCTCTGGCGCACCCTCTCACCTGTTCAGACTAATTTCCTAAGTTCGGCGGGTCCCGGACCAAGATGGCGACCGCTGCTGCTGTGGCTTAGGCCGCCTCCCCAGCCGGGCGGGCACCTGTCCTCCGGTCCAGACGGTGGCTGGCTGTCCCCGGCCCACAAAGGGTGCTGCCTCAGCGCCTCTGTGCTTCCGCCTGTTCCAGAAGCTGTCAGGTTCTCTGGCGCACCCTCTCACCTGTTCAGACTAATTTCCTAAGTTCGGCGGGTCCCGGACCAAGATGGCGACCGCTGCTGCTGTGGCTTAGGTCGCCTCCCCAGCCGGGCGGGCACCTGTCCTCCGGTCCGGAAGGTGGCCGGCTGTCCCCGGCCCACACAGGGTGCTGCCTCAGCCCCTCTGTGCTTCTGCCTGTTCCAGAGGCTGTCAGGTTCTCTGGCGCACCCTCTCACCTGTTCAGACTAATTTCCTAAGTTCGGCGGGTCCCGGACCAAGATGGCGACCGCTGCTGCTGTGGCTTAGGCCGCCTCCCCAGCTGGGCGGGCACCTGTCCTCTGGTCCGGAAGGTGGCCGGCTGTCCCCGGCCCACACAGGGTGCTGCCTCAGCGCCTCTGTGCTTCTGCCTGTTCCAGAAGCTGTCAGGTTCTCTCCATCTTTTGATACATATGCAGCTAGAGTCAAGAGCTCCAGGGTACTGGTTAGTTCATAATGTTGATCCACCTATAGGGTTGCAGATCCCTTTAGCTTCTTGGGTACTTTCTCTAGCTCCTTCATTGGGGGCCATGTGATCCATCCAGTATTCTTCTCTGGCCGGGTTTTTCTTCAATTTTAATATATGTTTGTATACAAAGGGTATCAACCTTGCTTCAAATCTGTGGCAACTTTGAAAACTGTAGTGGTTTCATACATATCATATATATTTATATTACATATATATGTATATTTATATATATATATATATATATATATATATATATATATATATATATAATTTAGTGTTAATGGGTTTAAACCAATTGATAATTCTCTTTTCTGCTTTTAACAGTTGCTTTTAAATAGAAAAATTCTTCTCTACCCCTCAATGAGATTTTATACAAAGTGCCCTTTTTCTATGTTCTATGTGTATATTCTTTCACCCCCCTTTAATTTCTCTCTCTACAGCAGTGGTCTTGATCCACACACGCATCCATCTGTCCTCTTTCTCATTGCTTCAAGTCTGACTATTCCTGTCATCAGATGTTCTCCCCCTCTCTCTGTCTCTCTTTGTGTATCTTTCTCTGTTTCTATGTCTCTTTGTCTCTATTTCTCTCTCTCTCTCTCTCTCTCTCTATATATATATATATATATATATATATATATATATATGTGTGTGTGTGTGTGTGTGTGTGTGTGTGTGTGTGTGTGTGTGAATGGTGTGTGTGCAGGTGTATATGCATATGTGGGGGGGTCAGAGGTTGTGCCTGGTGATTTTGTATCTTGGTATACATCTTATTTATTGGGGCAAGGTCTCTCATTGACCCTGGGAATCGTTTGTTTGATTAGGCATGATAGCTACCTCCAGTAAATGACCTGATTCTATCTCCCTAGTTCTAGGGTTACAGGCATTCATTAGCATGGCTTGTACATAGATGCTAGGGATCCAAACACAGGTCTTCAAGCCTGTATGACAAGCACTTTGTCAACTAAACCATCTCAATTCACTCCTTAGAACACATGAAAACCCTAGAACCACACATCTATAATGCCCTGTAGCAGATCATGTCTATAATCCTGCTATAAGATTAGTATGAGACACATGAGAATTTTGAGGTGATCTTAGGCTACAAAGCCTAAAGTATAAAGTAATAAACATCAAAAGACCCTTTCTTAAACAAGGTTTAAGGTAAGGACCCAGACTTAGGAAATTAGTCTGAACAGGTGAGAGGGAGCGCCAGAGAACCGGACAGCTTCTGGGACAGGCGGAAGCACAGAGCCGCTGAGGCAGCACCCTTGGCGGGTCGCAGACAGCTGGCCACCGTCCGGACCAGAGGACAGGTGTCCGCCTGGCTTGGGAGGTGGCCTCAGCCTCAGCAGCAGCGGTCACCATCTTGGTTCCGGGACTCAGCAGGACTTAGGAAATTAGTCTGCGAGCAGCAGCGGTCGCCATCTTGGTCCGGGACCCGCCGAACTTAGGAAATTAGTCTGAACAGGTGAGAGGGTGCGCCAGAGAACCTGACAGCTTCTGGAACAGGCGGAAGCACAGAGGCGCTGAGGCAGCACCCTGTGTGGGCCGGGGACAGCCGGCCACCTTCCGGACCAGAGGACAGGTGCCCGCCCGGCTGGGGAGGCGGCCTAAGCCACAGCAGCAGCGGTCGCCATCTTGGTCCGGGACCTGCCGAACTTAGGAAATTAGTCTGAACAGGTGAGAGGGTGCGCCAGAGAACCTGACAGCTTCTGGAACAGGCGGAAGCACAGAGGCGCTGAGGCAGCACCCTTTGTGGGCCGGGGACAGCCAGCCACCGTCCGGACCGGAGGACAGGTGCCCGCCCGGCTGGGGAGGCGGCCTAAGCCACAGCAGCAGCGGTCGCCATCTTGGTCCGGGACCCGCCGAACTTAGGAAATTAGTCTGAACAGGTGAGAGGGTGCGCCAGAGAACCTGACAGCTTCTGGAACAGGCGGAAGCACAGAGGCGCTGAGGCAGCACCCTGTGTGGGCCGGGGACAGCCGGCCACCTTCCGGACCAGAGGACAGGTGCCCGCCCGGCTGGGGAGGCGGCCTAAGCCACAGCAGCAGCGGTCGCCATCTTGGTCCGGGACCCGCCGAACTTAGGAAATTAGTCTGAACAGGTGAGAGGGTGCGCCAGAGAACCTGACAGCTTCTGGAACAGGCGGAAGCACAGAGGCGCTGAGGCAGCACCCTGTGTGGGCCGGGGACAGCCGGCCACCTTCCGGACCAGAGGACAGGTGCCCGCCCGGCTGGGGAGGCGACCTAAGCCACAGCAGCAGCGGTCGCCATCTTGGTCCGGGACCTGCCGAACTTAGGAAATTAGTCTGAACAGGTGAGAGGGTGCGCCAGAGAACCTGACAGCTTCTGGAACAGGCGGAAGCACAGAGGCGCTGAGGCAGCACCCTTTGTGGGCCGGGGACAGCCAGCCACCGTCTGGACCGGAGGACAGGTGCCCGCCCGGCTGGGGAGGCGGCCTAAGCCACAGCAGCAGCGGTCGCCATCTTGGTCCGGGACCCGCCGAACTTAGGAAATTAGTCTGAACAGGTGAGAGGGTGCGCCAGAGAACCTGACAGCCTCTGGAACAGGCAGAAGCACAGAGGGGCTGAGGCAGCACCCTGTGTGGGCCGGGGACAGCCGGCCACCTTCCGGACCGGAGGACAGGTGCCCGCCCGGCTGGGGAGGCGACCTAAGCCACAGCAGCAGCGGTCCCCATCTTGGTCCCGGGACTCCAAGGAACTTAGGAATTTAGTCTGCTTAGGTGAGAGTCTGTACCACCTGGGAACTGCCAAAGCAACACAGTGTCTGAGAAAGGTCCTGTTTTGGGCCTTCTTCTTCGGCCAGGAGGAGGTCCAAATACAAGATATCTGCGCACCTTCCCTGTAAGAGAGCTTGCCAGCAGAGAGTGCTCTGAGCACTGAAACTCAGAGGAGAGAATCTGTCTCCCAGGTCTGCTGATAGACGGTAACAGAATCACCAGAAGAACAATCTCTAAACAGAGTCAACTATAACTACTAACTCCAGAGATTACCAGATGGCGAAAGGTAAACGGAGGAATCTTACTAACAGGAACCAAGACCACTCACCATCACCAGAACCCAGCACACCCACTTCGCCCAGTCCAGGGAACCCCAACACACCTGAGAACCTAGACCTAGATTTAAAAGCATATCTCATGATGATGGTAGAGGACATCAAGAAGGACTTTAATAAATCACTTAAAGAAATACAGGAGAACACTGCTAAAGAGTTACAAGTCCTTAGAGAAAAACAGGAAAACACAATCAAACAGGTAGAAGTCCTTACAGAAAAAGAGGAAAAAACATACAAACAGGTGATGGAAATGAACAAAACCATACTAGACCTAAAAAGGGAAGTAGACACAATAAAGAAAACTCAAAGCGAGGCAACACTAGAGATAGAAACCCTAGGAAAGAAATATGGAACCATAGATTTGAGCATCAGCAACAGAATACAAGAGATGGAAGAGAGAATCTCAGGTGCAGAAGATTCCATAGAGAACATCGGCACAACAATCAAAGAAAATGGAAAATGCAAAAAGATCCTAACTCAAAATATCCAGGAAATCCAGGACACAATAAGAAGACCAAACGTACGGATAATAGGAGTGGATGAGAATGAAGATTTTCAACTCAAAGGTCCAGCAAACATCTTCAACAAAATTATTGAAGAAAACTTCCCAAATCTAAAGAATGAGATGCATATGAACATACAAGAAGCCTACAGAACTCCAAATAGACTGGACCAGAAAAGAAATTCCTCCCGACACATAATAATCAGAACATCAAATGCACTAAATAAAGATAGAATACTAAAAGCAGTAAGGGAAAAAGGTCAAGTAACATATAAAGGCAAGCCTATCAGAATTACACCAGATTTTTCACCAGAGACTATGAAAGCCAGAAGAGCCTGGACAGATGTTATACAGACACTAAGAGAACACAAACTGCAGCCCAGGCTACTATACCCAGCCAAACTCTCAATTATCATAGAGGGAGAAACCAAAGTATTCCACGACAAAACCAAATTCACGCATTATCTCTCCACGAATCCAGCCCTTCAAAGGATAATAACAGAAAAAAACCAATACAAGAACGGGAACAACGCCCTAGAAAAAACAAGAAGGTAATCCCTCAACAAACCTAAAAGAAGACAGCCACAAGAACAGAATGCCACCTTTAACAACTAAAATAACAGGAAGCAACAATTACTTTTCCTTAATATCTCTTAAAATCAATGGTCTCAACTCGCCAATAAAAAGACATAGACTAACAAACTGGCTACACAAACAAGACCCAACATTTTGCTGCTTACAGGAAACTCATCTCAGAGAAAAAGATAGACACTACCTCAGAATGAAAGGCTGGAAAACAATTTTCCAAGCAAATGGTATGAAGAAACAAGCAGGAGTAGCCATCCTAATATCTGATAAGATTGACTTCCAACCCAAAATCATCAAAAAAGACAAGGAGGGACACTTCATTCTCATCAAAGGTAAAATCCTCCAAGAGGAACTCTCAATTCTGAATATCTATGCTCCAAATACAAGAGCAGCCACATTCACTAAAGAAACTTTAGTAAAGCTCAAAGCACACATTGCGCCTCACACAATAATAGTGGGAGACTTCAACACACCACTTTCACCAATGGACAGATCATGGAAACAGAAACTAAACAGGGACACACTGAAACTAACAGAAGTGATGAAACAAATGGATCTGACAGATATCTACAGAACATTTTTCCCTAAAACAAAAGGATATACCTTCTTCTCAGCACCTCATGGTACCTTCTCCAAAATTGACCACATAATAGGTCACAAATCAGGCCTCAACAGATTCAAAAATATTGAAATTGTCCCATGTATCCTATCAGATCACCATGCACTAAGGCTGATCTTCAATAACAAAATAAATAACAGAAAGCCAACATTCACATGGAAACTGAACAACACTCTTCTCAATGATACCTTGGTCAAGGAAGGAATAAAGAAAGAAATTAAAGACTTTTTAGAGTTTAATGAAAATGAAGCCACAACGTACCCAAACCTTTGGGACACAATGAAAGCATTTCTAAGAGGGAAACTCATAGCTATGAGTGCCTTCAAGAAAAAACGGGAGAGAGCACATACTAGCAGCTTGACAACACATCTAAAAGCTCTAGAAAAAAAGGAAGCAAATTCACCCAAGAGGAGTAGACGGCAGGAAATAATCAAACTCAGGGGTGAAATCAACCAAGTGGAAACAAGAAGAACTATTCAAAGAATTAACCAAACGAGGAGTTGGTTCTTTGAGAAAATCAACAAGATAGATAAACCCTTAGCTAGACTCACTAAAGGGCACAGGGACAAAATCCTAATTAACAAAATCAGAAATGAAAAGGGAGACATAACAACAGATCCTGAAGAAATCCAAAACACCATCAGATCCTTCTACAAAAGGCTATACTCAACAAAACTGGAAAACCTGGACGAAATGGACAAATTTCTGGACAGATACCAGGTACCAAAGTTGAATCAGGATCAAGTTGACCTTCTAAACAGTCCCATATCCCCTAAAGAAATAGAAGCAGTTATTAATAGTCTCCCAGCCAAAAAAAGCCCAGGACCAGACGGGTTTAGTGCAGAGTTCTATCAGACCTTCAAAGAAGATCTAACTCCAGTTCTGCACAAACTTTTTCACAAGATAGAAGTAGAAGGTATTCTACCCAACTCATTTTATGAAGCCACTATTACTCTGATACCTAAACCACAGAAAGATCCAACAAAGATAGAGAACTTCAGACCAATTTCTCTTATGAACATCGATGCAAAAATCCTTAATAAAATTCTCGCTAACCGAATCCAAGAACACATTAAAGCAATCATCCATCCTGACCAAGTAGGTTTTATTCCAGGGATGCAGGGATGGTTTAATATACGAAAATCCATCAATGTAATCCATTATATAAACAAACTCAAAGACAAAAACCACATGATCATCTCGTTAGATGCAGAAAAAGCATTTGACAAGATCCAACACCCATTCATGATAAAAGTTCTGGAAAGATCAGGAATTCAAGGCCAATACCTAAACATGATAAAAGCAATCTACAGCAAACCAGTAGCCAACATCAAAGTAAATGGAGAGAAGCTGGAAGCAATCCCACTAAAATCAGGGACTAGACAAGGCTGCCCACTTTCTCCCTACCTTTTCAACATAGTACTTGAAGTATTAGCCAGAGCAATTCGACAACAAAAGGAGATCAAGAGGATACAAATTGGAAAAGAGGAAGTCAAAATATCACTTTTTGCAGATGATATGATAGTATATATAAGTGACCCTAAAAATTCCAACAGAGAACTCCTAAACCTGATAAACAGCTTTGGTGAAGTAGCTGGATATAAAATTAACTCAAACAAGTCAATGGCCTTTCTCTACACAAAGAATAAACAGGCTGAGAAAGAAATTAGGGAAACAACACCCTTCTCAATAGCCACAAATAATATAAAATATCTCGGCGTGACTCTAACGAAGGAAGTGAAAGATCTGTATGATAAAAACTTCAAGTCCCTGAAGAAAGAAATTAAAGAAGATCTCAGAAGATGGAAAGATCTCCCATGCTCATGGATTGGCAGGACCAACATTGTAAAAATGGCTATCTTGCCAAAAGCAATCTACAGATTCAATGCAATCCCCATTAAAATTCCAACTCAATTCTTCAACAAATTAGAAGGAGCAATTTGCAAATTCATCTGGAATAACAAAAAACCGAGGATAGCAAAAACTCTTCTCAAGGATAAAAGAACCTCTGGTGGAATCACCATGCCTGACCTAAAGCTTTACTACAGAGCAATTGTGATAAAAACTGCATGGTACTGGTATAGAGACAGACAAGTGGACCAATGGAATAGAATTGAAGACCCAGAAATGAACCCACACACCTATGGTCACTTGATCTTCGACAAGGGAGCCAAAACCATCCAGTGGAAGAAAGACAGCATTTTCAACAATTGGTGCTGGCACAACTGGTTGTTATCATGTAGAAGAATGCGAATCGATCCATACTTATCTCCTTGTACTAAGGTCAAATCTAAGTGGATCAAGGAACTTCACATAAAACCAGAGACACTGAAACTTATAGAGGAGAAAGTGGGGAAAAGCCTTGAAGATATGGGCACAGGGGAAAAATTCCTGAACAGAACAGCAATGGCTTGTGCTGTAAGATCGAGAATTGACAAATGGGACCTAATGAAACTCCAAAGTTTCTGCAAGGCAAAAGACACTGTCTATAAGACAAAAAGACCACCAACAGACTGGGAAAGGATCTTTACCTATCCTAAATCAGATAGGGGACTAATATCCAACATATATAAAGAACTCAAGAAGGTGGACCTCAGAAAATCAAATAACCCCCTTAAAAAATGGGGCTCAGAACTGAACAAAGAATTCTCACCTGAGGAATACCGAATGGCAGAGAAGCACCTGAAAAAATGTTCAACATCCTTAATCATCAGGGAAATGCAAATCAAAACAACCCTGAGATTCCACCTCACACCAGTGAGAATGGCTAAGATCAAAAATTCAGGTGACAGCAGATGCTGGCGTGGATGTGGAGAAAGAGGAACACTCCTCCATTGTTGGTGGGATTGCAGGCTTGTACAACCACTCTGGAAATCAGTCTGGCGGTTCCTCAGAAAATTGGACATAGTACTACCGGAGGATCCAGCAATACCTCTCCTGGGCATATATCCAGAAGAAGCCCCAACTGGTAAGAAGGACACATGCTCCACTATGTTCATAGCAGCCTTATTTATAATAGCCAGAAACTGGAAAGAACCCAGATGCCCCTCAACAGAGGAATGGATACAGAAAATGTGGTACATCTACACAATGGAGTACTACTCAGCTATTAAAAAGAATGAATTTATGAAATTCCTAGCCAAATGGATGGACCTGGAGAGCATCATCCTGAGTGAGGTAACACAATCACAAAGGAACTCACACAATATGTACTCACTGATAAGTGGATACTAGCCCAAAACCTAGGATACCCACGATATAAGATACAATTTCCTAAACACATGAAACTCAAGAAAAATGAAGACTGAAGTGTGGACACTATGCCCCTCCTTAGAAGTGGGAACAAAACACCCATGGAAGGAGTTACAGAAACAAAGTTTGGAGCTGAGATGAAAGGATGGACCATGTAGAGACTGCCATATCCAGGGATCCACCCCATAATCAGCATCCAAACGCTGACACCATTGCATATACTAGCAAGATTTTATCGAAAGGACCCAGATGTAGCTGTCTCTTGTGAGACTATGCCGGGGCCTAGCAAACACAGAAGTGGATGCTCACAGTCAGCTAATGGATGGATCACAGGGCTCCCAATGGAGGAGCTAGAGAAAGTACCCAAGGAGCTAAAGGGATCTTCAACCCTATAGGTGGAACAACATTATGAACTAACCAGTACCCCTGAGCTCTTGACTCTAGCTGCATATGTATCAAAAGATGGCCTAGTCGGCCATCACTGGAAAGAGAGGCCCATTGGACACGCAGACTTTGTGTGCCCCGGTACAGGGGAACGCCAGGGCCAAAGGGGGGGAGTGGGTGGGTAGGGGAGTGGGGGTGGGTGGGTAAGGGGGACTTTTGGTATAGCATTGGAAATGTAAATGAGCTAAATACCTAATAAAAAATGGAAAAAAAAAAAAAAAAAAAAAAAAAAAAAAAAAAAGGAAATTAGTCTGCACAGGTGAGAGTCTGCACCACAGAAGCTGACAGCTTCGGGGAATGCCAAAGCAACACAGCTTCTGAGAAAGGCCCTGTTTTGGGTCTTCTTCTTCGGCCAGGAGGAGGTCCAAAAACAAGATATCTGCGCACCTTCTCTGTAAGAGATCCTGCTAGCAGAGAGTGCTCTGAGCACTGAAACTCAGAGGAGAGAATCTGTCTCCCAGGTCTGCTGATAGACGGTAACAGAATCACCAGAAGAACAATCTCTAAACAGAGTCAACTATAACTACTAACTCCAGAGATTACCAGATGGCAAAAGGTAAACGTAGGAATCTTACTAACAGGAAACAAGACCACTCACCATCATCAGAAACCAGCACTCCCACTTCGTCCAGTCCAGGACACCCCAACACACCTGAAAACCTAGACCTAGATTTAAAAGCATATCTCATGATGATGGTAGAGGACATCAAGAAGGACTTTAATAAGTCACTTAAAGAAATACAGGAGAACACTGCTAAAGAGTTACAAGTCCTTAGAGAAAAACAGGAAAACACAATCAAACAGGTAGAAGTCCTTACAGAAAAAGAAGAAAAAACATACAAACAGGTGATGGAAATGAACAAAATCATACAAGACCTAAAAAGGGAAGTAGACACAATGAAGAAAACTCAAAGTGAGGCAACACTGGAGATAGAAACCCTAGGAAAGAAATATGGAACCATAGATTTGAGCATCAGCAACAGAATACAAGAGATGGAAGAGAGAATCTCAGGTGCAGAAGATTCCATAGAGAACATCGGCACAACAATCAAAGAAAATGGAAAATGCAAAAAGATCCTAACTCAAAATATCCAGGAAATCCAGGACACAATGAGAAGACCAAACCTAAGGATAATAGGAGTGTATGAGAATGAAGATTTTCAACTCAAAGGACCAGCAAACATCTTCACCAAAATTATTGAAGAAAACTTCCCAAATCTAAAGAAAGAGATGCCTATGAACATACAAGAAGCCTACAGAACTCCAAATAGACTGGACCAGAAAAGAAATTCCTCCCGACACATAATAATCAGAACAACAAATGCACTAAATAAAGATAGAATACTAAAAGCAGTAAGGGAAAAAGGTCAAGTAACATATAAAGGCAAGCCTATCAGAATTACACCAGATTTTTCACCAGAGACTATGAAAGCCAGAAGAGCCTGGACAGATGTTATACAGACACTAAGAGAACACAAATTCCAGCCCAGGCTACTATACCCAGCCAAACTCTCAATTACCATAGATGGAGAAAGCAAAGTATTCCACGACAAAACCAAATTCACACATTATCTCTCCACGAATCCATCCCCTCAAAGGATAATAACAGAAAAAAACCAATACAAGAGCGGGAACAACGCCCTAGAAAAAACAGGAAGGTAATCCCTCAACAAACCTAAAAGAAGACAGCCACAAGAACAGAATGCCAACTTTAACAACAAAAATAACAGGAAGCAACAATTACTTTTCCTTAATATCTCTTAACATCAATGGTCTCAACTCCCCAATAAAAAGACATAGACTAACAAACTGGCTACACAAACAAGACCCAACATTTTGCTGTTTACAGGAAACACATCTCAGAGAAAAAGATAGACACTACCTTAGAATGAAAGGCTGGAAAACAATTTTCCAAGCAAATGGTATGAAGAAAAAAGCTGGAGTAGCCAACCTAATATCTGATAAGATTGACTTCGAACCCAAAGTCATCAAAAAAGACAAGGAGGGGCACTTCGTTCTCATCAAAGGTAAAATCCTCCAAGAGGAACTCTCAATTCTGAACATCTATGCTCCAAATACAAGGGCAGCCACATTCATTAAAGAAACTTTAGTAAAGCTCAAAGCACACATTGCACCTCACACAATAATAGTGGGAGACTTCAACACACCACTTTCACCAATGGACAGATCATGGAAACAGAAACTAAACAGGGACACACTGAAACTAACAGAAGTGATGAAACAAATGGATCTGACAGATATCTACAGAACATTTTATCCTAAAACAAAAGGATATACCTTCTTCTCAGCACCCCATGGTACCTTCTCCAAAATTGACCACATAATAGGTCACAAAACAGGCCTCAACAGATTCAAAAATATTGAAATTATCCGATGTATCCTATCAGATCACCATGCACTAAGGCTGATCTTCAATAACAAAAAAAATAATAGAAAGCCAACACTCATGTGGAAACTGAACAACACTCTTCTCAATGATACCTTGGTCAAGGAAGGAATAAAGAAAGAAATTAAAGACTTTTTAGAGTTTAATGAAAATGAAGCCACAAAGTACCCAAACCTTTGGGACACAATGAAAGCATTTCTAACAGGGAAACTCATAGCTCTGAGTGCCTCCAAGAAGAAACAGGAGAGAGCACATACTAGCAGCTTGACAACACATCTAAAAGCTCTAGAAAAAAAAAAAGCAAATTCACCCAAGAGGAGTAGATGGCAGGAAATAATCAAACTCAGGGGTGAAATCAACCAAGTGGAAACAAGAAGAACTATTCAAAGAATTAACCAAACGAGGAGTTGGTTCTTTGAGAAAATCAACAAGATAGATAAACCATTAGCTAGACTCACTAGAGGGCACAGGGACAAAATCCTAATTAACAAAATCAGAACTGAAAAGGGAGACATAACAACAGATCCTGAAGAAATCCATAACACCATCAGATCCTTCTACAAAAGGCTATACTCAACAAAACTGGAAAATCTGGACGAAATGGACAAATTTCTGGACAGATACAAGGTACCAAAGTTGAATCAGGATCAAGTTGACCTTCTAAACAGTCCCATATCCCCTAAAGAAATAGAAGCAGTTATAAATAGTCTCCCAACCAAAAAAAGCCCAGGACCAGATGGGTTTAGTGCAGAGTTCTATCAGACCTTCAAAGAAGATTTAATTCCAGTTCTGCACGAACTTTTTCACAAGATAGAAGTAGAAGGTACTCTACCCAACTCATTTTATGAAGCCACTATTACTCTGATACCTAAACCACAGAAAGATCCAACAAAGATAGAGAACTTCAGACCAATTTCTCTTATGAATATCGATGCAAAAATCCTCAATAAAATTCTTGCTAACCTAATCCAAGAACACATTAAAGCAATCATCCATCCTGACCAAGTAGGTTTTATTCCAGGGATGCAGGGATGGTTTAATATACGAAAATCCATCAATGTAATCCATTATATAAACAAACTCAAAGACAAAAACCACATGATCATCCCATTAGATGCAGAAAAAGCATTTGACAAGATCCAACACCCATTCATGATAAAAGTTCTGGAAAGATCGGGAATTCAAGGCACATACCTAAACATGATAAAAGCAATCTACAGCAAACCAGTAGCCAACATCAAAGTAAATGGAGAGAAGTTGGAAGCATTCCCACTAAAATCAGGGACTAGACAAGGCTGCCCACTTTATCCCTACCTTTTCAACATAGTACTTGAAGTATTAGCCAGAGCAATTCGACAACAAAAGGAGATCAAGGGGATACAAATGGGAAAAGAGGAAGTCAAAATATCACTTTTTGCAGATGATATGATAGTATATATAAGTGACCCCAAAAATTCCACCAGAGAACTCCTAAACCTGATAAACAGCTTCGGTGAAGTAGCTGGATATAAAATAAACTCAAACAAGTCAATGGCCTTTCTCTATACAAAGAATAAACAGGCTGAGAAAGAAATTAGGGAAACAACACCCTTCTCAATAGTCACAAATAATATAAAATATCTCGGCGTGACTCTAACTAAGGAAGTGAAAGATCTGTATGATAAAAACTTCAAGTCTCTGAAGAAAGAAATTAAAGAAGATCTCAGAAGATGGAAGGATCTCCCGTGCTCATGGATTGGCAGGATCAACATTGTAAAAATGGCTATCTTGCCAAAAGCAATCTACAGATTCAATGCAATCCCCATCAAAATTCCAACTCAATTCTTCATCGAGTTAGAAGGAGCAATTTGCAAATTCATCTGGAATAACAAAAAACCTAGGATAGCAAAAACTCTTCTCAAGGATAAAAGAACCTCTGGTGGAATCACCATGCCTGACCTAAAGCTTTACTACAGAGCAATTGTGATAAAAACTGCATGGTACTGGTATAGAGACAGACAAGTAGACCAATGGAATAGAATTGAAGACCCAGAAATGAACCCACACACCTATGGTCACTTGATCTTCTACAAGGAAGCTAAAACCATCCAGTGGAAGAAAGACAGCATTTTCAACAATTGGTGCTGGCACAACTGGTTGTTATCATGTAGAAGAATGCGAATCGATCCATACTTATCTCCTTGTACTAAGGTCAAATCTAAGTGGATCAAGGAACTTCACTTAAAACCAGAGACACTGAAACTTATAGAGGAGAAAGTGGGAAAGCCTTGAAGATATGGGCACAGGGGAAAAATTCCTGAACAGAACAGCAATGGCTTGTGCTGTAAGATCGAGAATTGACAAATGGGACCTAATGAAACTCCAAAGTTTCTGCAAGGCAAAAGACACCGTTAATAAGACAAAAAGACCACCAACAGATTGGGAAAGGATCTTTACCTATCCTAAATCAGATAGGGGACTAATATCCAACATATATAAAGAACTCAAGAAGGTGGACTTCAGAAAATCAAATAACCCCATTAAAAAATGGGGCTCAGAGCTGAACAAAGATTTCTCACCTGAGGAATACCGAATGGCAGAGAAGCACCTGAAAAAATGTTCAACATCCTTAATCATCAGGGAAATGCAAATCAAAACAACCCTGAGATTCCACCTCACACCAGTCAGAATGGCTAAGATCAAAAATTCAGGTGACAGCAGATGCTGGCGTGGATGTGGAGAAAGAGGAACACTCCTCCATTGTTGGTGGGATTGCAGGCTTGTACAACCACTCTGGAAATCCGTCTGTCGGTTCCTCAGAAAATTGGACATAGTACTACCGGAGGATACAGCAATACCTCTCCTGGGCATATATGCAGAAGATGCCCCAACTGGTAAGAAGGACACATGCTCCACTATGTTCATAGCAGCCTTATTTATAATAGCCAGAAGCTGGAAAGAACCCAGATGCCCCTCAACAGAGGAATGGATACAGAAAATGTGGTACATCTACACAATGGAGTACTACTCAGCTATTAAAAAGAATGAATTTATGAAATTCCTAGGCAAATGGTTGGACCTGGAGGGCATCATCCTGAGTGAGGTAACACATTCACAAAGGAACTCACACAATATGTACTCACTGATAAGTGGATATTAGCCCAAAACCTAGGATACCCAAGATATAAGATACAATTTCCTAAACACATGAAACTCAAGAAAAACAAAGACTGAAGTGTGGACACTATGCCCCTCCTTAGAAGTGGGAACCAAACACCCTTGGAAGGAGTTACAGAGACAAAGTTTGGAGCTGAGATGAAAGGATGGACCATGTAGAGACTGCCATATCCAGGGATCCACCCCATAATCAGCATCCAAACGCTGACACCATTGCATACACTAGCAAGATTTTATCGAAAGGACCCAGATGTAGCTGTCTCTTGTGAGACTATGCCGGGGCCTAGCAAACACAGAAGTGGATGTTCACAGTCAGCTAATGGATGGATCACAGGGCTCCCAATGGAGGAGCTAGAGAAAGTACCCAAGGAGCTAAAGGGATCTGCAACCCTATAGGTGGAACAACATTATGAACTAACCAGTACCCCGCAGCTCTTGACTCTAGCTGCATATGTATCAAAAGATGGCCTAGTCGGCCATCACTGGAAAGAGAGGCCCATTGGACACGCAAACTTTGTATGCCCCAGTACAGGGGAACGCCAGGGCCAAAAAGGGGGAGTGGGTGGGTAGGGGAGTGGGGGTGGGTGGGTATGGGTGACTTTTGGTATAGCATTGGAAATGTAAATGAGCTAAATACCTAATAAAAAATAAAAAAAAAAAGATAAGGACCCAAAAGTAAGTTTATCCTCTGACCTGCACAGGCATGTGTACACCCACATTCACACACACATTTTTTATTAATTCTTTTATTTATTTATATTCCAAATGTTGCCCCTCTTCCTGCACCCCACCATGAGTTCTTCACCCTCATTCCTCCTCCCCTTTGCTTCTGTGAGGGCGGTTTCCTACCCACCCAACCCATTCATCTCACCTAACCCCCTTCTCTGGGGCAACATATTTCTACATAATTAAGCACATCCCTTCCCAATGAGGCCAAACAAGGCAGGCCTCTGCTAGATATGTGGCAGTCCTTGATGCACCTCAATTTAAGCTTTGTAAAAGGAGATAAGTATGGGTCAATTTGTATTGTTCTACATACAGATGGTCAGTTAGACCAGCATCATTTATTGGAGATACTTTATTTTTTCCACTGTATACTTTTGGCTTCACTGTCAAAAATCAAGTGTCCATAGGCATGTGGGTTTATTTCTGGATCTCCAATTCTATTCCATTGATTGACTTGTCTGTCTCTGTACCTCTGTCATGAGGTTGTTATCCCTATTTCTCTGTAATTTAGATTGAGTTCAGGGAAGACATAAAGAAAGAAATTAAAGACTTTCTAGAATTTAATGAAAAGGAAGGCATAGCATACCCAAACTTATGGGACATAATGAAACCAATGCTAAGAGGAAAATACATAGCACTAAGTGACTTCATAAAGAAATTGAAGAGATCCTAACTAGCAACTTAGCACACCCAAAAGCTCTAGAACAAAAAGAAGCGAACACACCCAAGAGGAGTAGACTGCAGAAAATAACCAAACTCAGAGCTGAAATAAACCAAAGAGATATAAAGAATTAACAAAACCAAGAACTGGTTTTTTAAGGAAAAAAAAAACAAAAAACAAAAAACATAAAAAAACAAAAACAAAAAAAAAACAAGGTAGGTAAACCCTTAGCTAAACTAGAGATAGTATCCAAATTAACAAAGTCAGAAAGGAAATGGGAGACATAACAACAGAAACTGAGGAAATTTTTTAAAAAATCATCAAATCTTACTTCAAACACCTACTAAACAAAAATGGGAAATCTAGATGAAATGGATGATTTTCTAGGCATATATCACTTAACAAAGTTAAATCAAAATTTGTTAAACTATTCAAAGAGTCCCATAACCCCTAAGGAAATAGAAGTAGTCATTAAAAGTCTCCCACCACCACTCCCCAAAAAATGGCCAAGGCCAGGTGGTTTTAGTGCAGAATTCTACCAGACCTAAAAAAAAAAAAAAAAAAAAAAAAAAAAAAAGCTAATACCAATACTCCTCAAATTCCACAAAATAGAAACAGAAAAAACACTACCTAATTCATTCTATAAAGCTACAGTTACTCTGATACCTAAACCACACAAGGACCCCCCCCCCAAAAAAAAGACAACATCAGATTAATTTCACTTATGAATATCGATGCAAAATTACTCAATAAAATTCTTGCAAACTGAATCCAAAAACATATCAAAACCATAATGAAGTATACTTCATCCCAGGTACGCAGGGATAATTCAATAGCTAGAAATCCATCAATATAATCCACTATATTAAAAAAAAAAAACCAAAGAAAAATATCACATGATCATCTCATTAAATGCTGAAAAAAAACTTGGCAAAATACAACACCCCTTCATGTTAAAAGTCTTAGATCAGGAATTAAAGGCTCATACATAATAAAAGCAATATACAGCAAACCAACATGCAATATTAAATTAAATAGAGAGAAACTTGAAGCAATCCCACTAAAATCAGGCTGCCCACTCCCTCCCTATTTATTCAATATAGTACTTAGAGTTCTAGCTAGAGCAATTAGACAACAAAAAGAGGTCAAAGGGATACAAATTAGAAAGGAAGAAGTCAAGGTATCACTATATGTGGATGATATGATAGAATATATATATATATATACTCGACCCCAAAAATTCTACCAGAGAACTCCTACAGCTGATAAACAACTTCAGCAAACTGGCTGTATATGAAACTAACTCAAAAAAAATCCTTTATACAAAGGATAAATGGTCTGAGAAAGAAATTAGAGAAACAACACTCTTCACAATAATCACAAATAATATAAACTATCTTGGTGTAACTCTAACCAAGCAACTGTAAGATCTGTATGAGAAGAACTTCTAGTCCCTGCAGAAAGAAACCAAAGACAACCTCAGAAGATGGAAAGATCTCTAATGCTCATGGATCAGCACGATTAGCATAGTTAAAATGGCCATCTTACCAAAAGAAATCTATAGATTCAATGTAATCCCCATCCAAAGTCCAACTCAACTCTTCACAGTCACAAAAAAGAGCAATTCTCAACTTTATATTGAATAACACACACACAATTTTTAAACCGATATTTTGACAAATAGTCAATAACATGCACTATTTCTTGAAGTATTCCTATAATCCTCCTCAGTAATTTCCTTTCTTCTTTGTTTTTAATTCTGATAATATCAATTCTTTTTTTTTTTAGGTATTTTCCTCGTTTACATTTTCAATGCTATCCCAAAGGTCCCCCATACCCACCCCCCCCAGTCCCCTACCCACCCACTCCCCCTTTTTGGCCCTGGCGTTCCCCTGTACTGGGGCATATATCCTTTCTTCTTTATATTATATAAAAACCTTATTTCTCAGATATCATTTTGAGACATTGTTCTTACACAAGTACAATACTTTATTAATTATTATATTCTTATAATAAAGTTGATGTCATAGCTTATTTCTATTTTAGTGTGTCCCTATAGGTAGTTCTTTTGTGTTATACTTCACTTATAAAAAAGATTATATATAGTTTAGTATGTTCTATTTCACCCCCCCCAATCACAAAAACAGTATGAATCATTATGCTTTTATCTGCCTCTATGTAATACTCTATTGGTTTTGTTATTATTCTTGTTTCTATAACAAACTACAATATACTTAGCATCTTAAGGCAGGATAAATTTACTTTCCTCTGGCTTCATATATCAGAAATCAAAATCAAGACTACTAACTTATTTTGGCATGGTGGAGTATGTCAATAGGTATTCAAACAGAAGTCTTCATGTAGTCTGCATAGATCAAGAATTCAAGGCCAACCTGAAGCATATAGTAAGACTATGTCTAAAAATAAAATAAAATATAAACAAAATCTCAATAGACTAAAATCAAGGTGCCTCTGAGGCTACTTATTTCGAGGACTAGAGTATCGGTAGAACCTGGACAAGCAATTTACTTCTAAGCTCTTCCAGGTTGTGGGCAGAATCCATTTTCACATAACTGAAGAGCTCAGTCCCCTGGATGGCTTGATGGGTGGTTCCCTTTCTCTATCATCAAAGCCATCAACAATGGCTTGGAACAACCCTGTGCTTTTAGGCTGCTGACTTTTCTTGCTGCCACTTTTCTTCTCTGGTCTACTGAATCTCTCTAACTGATTTTCTACTTCCATTTTTAAGGATGCTGATGTGTTTGCAGGGCACATCTGAAAGCCCTAACAGAAATAGATCTCACTGTGGAAGCTGTAGTGTGTCACAGTGTGTCCCACAGTATACCCTTTGGTCTAAACTTCTTAGCTAACAAATGTTCACTGCAATGACTCGTTGGTCTCGTAGGAGGCATCAATGGTGTGCCAATTCAAAGCCCCAGTTCTGGGCCTGAGATGTATCTGTGCTGTTCAGTTCACCAGCTTTCCTGCTTTCATGCCTTCAGGGCCAGCTCACCAGCTCCCCCACAGAGCCAGCTCTTCCAAGCGTTGCAGCCAGTGAAGAACATGACCAATTCTCCCACTCTCATGACCCCAGGGTTAATATTCCTTCCTGCCATAGATGACAAGGCAAGAGGGAGGAGAGGAAAGTGTCTCTCTCATCTGCACCACCACCCAGCAGACAAGAGGCAGGCCTAGCTCTCCCACACTCATACCTAGACCTGTCATGCAGGGCTTGCTCTCATGACTGCTACAGCAGATGAGAAGGAAGGACCAATTCTGCTCTTATGACCTTGGGACCAGTATCCTGCCTAATGTTGGTAGAAAGTTAAGAAAGGGAGTCATCTCTCCCTTGACCTTGTCACCCCAAGGAAAACAAGTGGAAGCCTCAAGTCTCCCATGCTCATGCCCCCAGTACTAGGGTCAGCTTTACTGTGCTTCCTTGGCAAGGTGCAGGGCCCACTGCAGCTGGTGAGGGTCAGAGCTAGTTCTCCTGTGCTCATGATCTCAGAGCCAGGTATCCCACCTGCCGAAGGTAGGGAGGGCTGAAGAGGGAAGAGAGTATCTCTTTCTCATTCATGTCACTACACAGGAGACAAGTGGTTGGACCATGTCTCCCACATGCTCATATCTCAGGGGCTGGCTCATTCACAACTCTTGCAATGTGGACTCACTCTCCTTAGTCCTGCAGCTGGCTAGGGGTGGGATCAACTCTCCTGCTTTTACGCTCCTAGGGTCAGGTCTCCCATGATGCCCAGGTGGAGCCAGTTCTGCACAGCCTTCAAATATCAACATGTCCCAGACCAGGGACCACACTCTGGCTTTTGTTGGTAACAGACCCGTGTTGCTGCAGGATCACAGACTCAAATGTGCTACGCACCCCCCACCCAATGGCAGCACCAGCCAAGATTCCATTATAGTCTGAGGTAGCATCACCAGTTACTCACAACAGGTTCTTTCCCACTACCCTCAAGTCTTCAGTTCTGCCTCTCCTCATTGTGCCCACATCCTTCTGTTTCTCTTTCTCTCTTCCATTTCCTCACCATTTACTTGCTCCTCTTAGTACTACCAGAGGTTTCTGAGTGTCATCTCAGGAGCTGTCTGACACATGCCCACTCCTATCCCCACCCCCAGGTCTTCATAGCACCAGAATGATGGTTATCTCAGTCTAACTCCCTGTCCAGGGCATATGGAACTGCTCTGGTAGTAATCTGGGACCCACATTTTGTGAGGGTCATTTGTATGTTTTGGACTCACTCCTACCCAAGCCCCTCAATCCCAGGCAGGGTTTTCTAGTCTCCAGCTTGCTCCCAATTCTGTGAGTGGTCATGGATGGAGCTGTTAGGGCTGAAACAGTTGTTGCCTGCCAGGCCAGGCTGGTAGTCATCCCAGGCACACTTTTTTTCAGGGAATTTTAGGCTACTAAACCTTCAGATGTTCAAAGGTCAGAACACTAAGCACAGACATAGCCTCTCTTCTGTCTGCCACCTACGGAAGCATATGTGACACAGCAACCACACCTGCAACACATCTAAGGGCAGAAAATGCTCAGCTGTGTTTGTTTGTTTGCTTGCTTGCTTGCTTGCTTGTTTGTTTGTTTGTTGAGACAGGATTTCTGTGTGTGTAGCATCCCTGGTTGTCCTGGAGTGTCTAAATTGTTGTATGGGATACATTGGAAGGAATTCCTTATGTGTAGCAAACTTAGAGAATGAGAAAATAACTTGAAAAAATGTTAATTGCATGCATTGGCTGTAACTGGCTTTATTTGACAAAGTATTAAAGTAGAGATGAGCTGAAGAAAGACTTTGTTGGTTTGCAAACTGGAATAAAAAGGAACTAGAAAGTCCAAAAATTACAGGGCTTATTACTGTTAACATAAATGGCTACTCTTATATCTCCACAACAAAAATCCATAATTGAGAAATGTAGTTAAACAGAGCTGATTAAAATTTAGCCATGCAGCTAATATTAAACTAAGAAGATGCCACATACCTCTAGTGCTAAATGCTCTGAACAGATTGAAGATGCTTCCTATTATTTCCATAAGAAAAAAACACAAGCTTGGTTAATGAAAACTTAGTCTCATAGTTGGAAGCACTAAATTGGTCTCTCTGGTCTGAATGGTATGCTTTAGAGGGTACATGAGAATGTAATATCTTTAAAGGATAATGCACTTCCTCACCTTTTCAAGTTTCTAGGCACACGTACGGTCTTGGCTGGTAAGTTTCTACTACATATTTTGACTCATGGTCCCTTTCCTAAAGCCAAACACAGCTGTGTAATTTTTCTTCCATTGCTTCACTCTGACACTGAGTCTCTTTCTATTTCCTGTTTCTGCTGTGAAGGGCCCTTGTGATTACGTTAGGGCCCACCTGCATCATTCAGGATAAGCTATTTTGAAGATCAGCTGACTGGCAGGCATAATTTCATCTGCAAAGCTATAATGCCTCTTGAGCACAGAATATAACATATTACTAGCTCTCCAGATTAGGATGTGAGCTTATTACGGAACATTATTTTGCATGCCACATGTGCTGTGATTGCTAAAATAAAGTCCTCTAACTAAACAAAAACATTGAGGAAGAAACACAAGGAGATACCTGATAAGGCTAGAATATCAACAGTGAAATCCTGAGAGGAAATGAAAGGAGAAAACTACCACACAGATACAGAAGTGAGGAAGCAACAAAGACACTTCACAAATAAGAGCAGTATATCAAAAAGAAAGCTGGCAAAAAATTTTGTGCATGAAGCTGACCAAAATCAAAGACAGGAATCTAGTGATGTTTTTTAGAGAAATGTATTATCAAATGGAATACGTATGAATTAAGAGATGGTGACAGGTCACAATCAAAAACAATACCAAGTGTCAACTATCATTGGAAAGTCTACAAAGAAACCTGCCGCCTTCCGCTCGACTCGAGACTCAACCCCCGGGCTACCTTGCCAGCAGAGTCTTGCCCAACACCCGCAAGGGCCCACACAGGACTCCCCACGGGACCCTAAGACCTCTGGTGAGTGGAACACAGCGCCTGCCCCAATCCAATCGCGCGGAACTTGAGACTGCGGTACATAGGGAAGCAGGCTACCCGGGCCTGATCTGGGGCACAAACCCCTTCTGCTCCACTCAAGCCCCGGGCTACCTTGCCAGCTGAGTCGCCTGACACCCGCAAGGGCCCACACAGGATTCCACACGTGATCCTAAGACCTCTAGTGAGTGGAACACAACTTCTGCCAGGAGTCTGGTTCGAACACCAGATATCTGGGTACCTGCCTTGCAAGAAGAGAGCTTGCCTGCAGCGAATACTCTGCCCACTGAAACTAAGGAGACTGCTACCCTCCAGGTCTGCTCATAGAGGCTAACAGAGTCACCTGAAGAACAAGCTCTTAACAGTGACAACTAAAACAGCTAGCTTCAGAGATTACCAGATGGCGAAAGGCAAACGTAAGAATCCTACTAACAGAAATCAAGACCACTCACCATCACCAGAACGCAGCACTCCCACCCCACCTAGTCCTGGGCACCCCAACACAACCGAAAATCTAGACCCAGATTTAAAAACATTTCTCATGATGATGATAGAGGACATCAAGAAGGACTTTCATAAGTCACTTAAAGAATTACAGGAGAGCACTGCTAAAGAGTTACAGGCCCTTAAAGAAAACCAGGAAAACACAGCCAAACAGGTAGAAAACATTAAAGAAAAACAGGAAAACACATCCAAACAGGTGATGGAAATGAACAAAACCATACTAGAACTAAAAGGGGAAGTAGACACAATAAAGAAAACCCAAAGCGAGGCAATGCTGGAGATAGAAACCCTAGGAAAGAGATCTGGAACCATAGATGCGAGCATCAGCAACAGAATACAAGAAATGGAAGAGAGAATCTCAGGTGCAGAAGATTCCATAGAGAACATCGACACAACAGTCAAAGAAAATACAAAATGCAAAAAGATCCTAACTCAAAACATCCAGGTAATGCAGGACACAATGAGAAGACCAAACCTACGGATAATAGGAATTGATGAGAATGAAGATTTTCAACTTAAAGGGACAGCTAATATCTTCAACAAAATAATAGAAGAAAACTTCCCAAACATAAAAAAAGAGATGCCCATGATCATACAAGAAGCCTACAGAACTCCAAATAGACTGGACCAGAAAAGAAATTCCTCCCAACACATAATAATCAGAACAACAAATGCACTAAATAAAGATAGAATATTAAAAGCAGTAAGGGAGAAAGGTCAAGTAACATATAAAGGAAGGCCTATCAGAATTACACCAGACTTTTCACCAGAGACTATGAAAGCCAGAAGAGCCTGGACAGATGTGATACAGACACTAAGAGAACACAAATGCCAGCCCAGGCTACTATACCCGGCCAAACTCTCAATTACCATAGATGGAGAAACCAAAGTATTCCACGACAAAACCAAATTCACACAATATCTTTCCACGAATCCAGCCCTTCAAAGGATAATAACAGAAAAGAAGCAATACAAGGACGGAAATCACACCCTAGAACAACCAAGAAAGTAATCATTCAACAAACCAAAAAGAAGACAGCCACAAGAACAGAATGCCAACTCTAACAACAAAAATAAAAGGGAGCAACAATTACTTTTCCTTAATATCTCTTAATATCAATGGACTCAATTCCCCAATAAAAAAGACATAGACTAACAGACTGGCTACACAAACAGGACCCAAAATTCTGCTGCTTACAGGAAACCCATCTCAGGGAAAAAGACAGACACTACCTCAGAGTGAAAGGCTGGAAAACAATTTTCCAAGCAAATGGACTTAAGAAACAAGCTGGAGTAGCCATTTTAATATCGGATAAAATCGACTTCCGACCCAAAGTTATCAAAAAAGACAAGGAGGGACACTTCATACTCATCAAAGGTAAAATCCTCCAAGAGGAACTCTCAATTCTGAATATCTACGCACCAAATGCAAGGGCAGCCACATTCATTAGAGACACTTTAGTAAAGCTCAAAGCATACATTGCACCTCACACAATAATAGTGGGAGACTTCAACACACCACTTTCTTCAAAGGACAGATCGTGGAAACAGAAATTAAACAGGGACACAGTGAAACTAACAGAAGTTATGAAACAAATGGACCTGACAGATATCTACAGAACATTTTATCCTAAAACAAAAGGATATACCTTCTTCTCAGCACCTCACGGGACCTTCTCCAAAATTGACCATATAATTGGTCACAAAACAGGCCTCAATAGATACAAAAATATTGAAATCGCCCCATGTATCCTATCAGACCACCATGGCCTAAGACTGATCTTCAATAACAACATAAATAATGGAAAGCCAACATTCACGTGGAAACTGAATAACACTCTTCTCAATGATACCTTGGTCAAAGAAGGAATAAAGAAAGAAATTAAAGACTTTTTAGAGTTTAATGAAAATGAAGCCACAACGTACCCAAACCTATGGGACACAATGAAAGCATTTCTAAGAGGGAAACTCATAGCTCTGAGTGCCTCCAAGAAGAAACAGGAGACAGCACATACTAGCAGCTTGACAACACATCTAAAAGCCCTAGAAAAAAAGGAAGCAAATTCACCCAAGAGGAGTAGACGGCAGGAAATAATCAAACTCAGGGGTGAAATCAACCAAGTGGAAACAAGAACTATTCAAAGAATTAACCAAACGAGGAGTTGGTTCTTTGAGAAAATCAACAAGATAGATAAACCATTAGCTAGACTCACTAAAGGGCACAGGGACAAAATCCTAATTAACAAAATCAGAACTGAAAAGGGAGACATAACAACAGATCCTGAAGAAATCCAAAACACCATCAGATCCTTCTACAAAAGGCTATACTCAACAAAACTGGAAAACCTGGACGAAATGGACAAATTTCTGGACAGATACCAGGTACCAAAGTTGAATCAGGATCAAGTTGACCATCTAAACAGTCCCATATCACCTAAAGAAATAGAAGCAGTTATTAATAGTCTCCCAACCAAAAAAAGCCCAGGACCAGATGGGTTTAGTGCAGAGTTCTATCAGACCTTCAAAGAAGATCTAATTCCAATTCTGCACAAACTATTTCACAAAATAGAAGTAGAAGGTACTCTACCCAACTCATTTTATGAAGCCACTATTACTCTGATACCTAAACCACAGAAAGATCCAACAAAGATAGAGAACTTCAGACCAATTTCTCCTATGAATATCGATGCAAAAATCCTCAATAAAATTCTCGCTAACCGAATCCAAGAACATATTAAAGCAATCATCCATCCTGACCAATTAGGTTTTATTCCAGGGATGCAGGGATGGTTTAATATACGAAAATCCATCAATGTAATCCATTATATAAACAAACTCAAAGACAAAAACCACATGATCATCCCATTAGATGCAGAAAAAGCATTTGACAAGATCCAACACCCATTCATGATAAAAGTTTTGGAAAGATCAGGAATTCAAGGCCCATACCTAAACATGATAAAAGCAATCTACAGCAAACCAGTAGCCAACATCAAAGTAAATGGAGAGAAGCTGGAAGCAATCCCACTAAAATCAGGGACTAGACAAGGCTGCCCACTTTCTCCCTACCTTTTCAACATAGTACTTGAAGTATTAGCCAGAGCAATTCGACAACAAAAGGAGATCAAGGGGATACAAATTGGAAAAGAGGAAGTCAAATTATCACTTTTTGCAGATGATATGATAGTATATATAAGTGACCCTAAAAATTCCACCAGAGAACTCCTAAACCTGATAAACAGCTTCGGTGAAGTAGCTGGATATAAAATAAACTCAAACAAGTCAATGGCCTTTCTCTATACAAAGAATAAACAGGCTGAGAAAGAAATTAGGGAAACAACACCCTTCTCAATAGTCACAAATAATATAAAATATCTTGTCATTACTCTAACTAAGGAAGTGAAAGATCTGTATGATAAAAACTTCAAATCTCTGAAGAAAGAAATTAAGGAAGATCTCAGAAGATGGAAAGATCTCCCATGCTCATGGATTGGCAGGATCAACATTGTAAAAATGGCTATCTTGCCAAAAGCAATCTACAGATTCAATGCAATCCCCATCAAAATTCCAACTCAATTCTTCAACGAATTGGAAGGAGCAATTTGCAAATTTGTCTGGAATAACAAAAAACCTAGGATAGCAAAAAGTCTTCTCAAGGATAAAAGAACTTCTGGCGGAATCACCATGCCAGACCTAAAGCTTTACTACAGAGCAATTGTGATAAAAACTGCATGGTACTGGTATAGAGACAGACAAGTAGACCAATGGAATAGAATTGAAGACCCAGAAATGAACCCACACACCTATGGTCACTTGATCTTCGACAAGGGAGCTAAAACCATCCAGTGGAAGAAAGACAGCATTTTCAACAATTGGTGCTGGCACAACTGGTTGTTATCGTGTTGAAGAATGCGAATCGATCCATACTTATCTCCTTGTACTAAGGTCAAATCTAAGTGGATCAAGGAACTTCACATAAAACCAGAGACACTGAAACTTATAGAGGAGAAAGTGGGGAAAAGCCTTGAAGATATGGGCACAGGGGAAAAATTCCTGAACAGAACAGCAATGGCTTGTGCTGTAAGATTGAGAATTGACAAATGGGACCTAATGAAACTCCAAAGTTTCTGCAAGGCAAAAGACACCGTCAATAAGACAAAAAGACCACCAACAGATTGGGAAAGGATCTTTACCTATCCTAAATCAGATAGGGGACTAATATCTAACATATATAAAGAACTCAAGAAGGTGGACTTCAGAAAATCAAATAACCCCATTAAAAAATGGGGCTCAGAACTGAACAAAGAATTCTCACCTGAGGAATACCGAATGGCAGAGAAGCACTTGAAAAAATAAATGTTCAACATCCTTAATCATCAGGGAAATGCAAATCAAAACAACCCTGAGATTCCACCTCACACCAGTCAGAATGGCTAAGATCAAAAATTCAGGTGACAGCAGATGCTGGCGTGGATGTGGAGAAAGAGGAACACTCCTCCATTGTTGGTGGGAGTGCAGGCTTGTACAACCACTCTGGAAATCAGTCTGGCGGTTCCTCAGAAAACTGGACATAGTACTACCGGAGGATCCAGCAATACCTCTCCTGGGCATATATACAGAAGATGCCCCAACAGGTAAGAAGGATACATGCTTCACTATGTTCATAGCAGCCTTATTTATAATAGCCAGAAGCTGGAAAGAACCCAGATGCCCCTCAACAGAGGAATGGATACAGAAAATGTGGTACATCTACACAATGGAGTACTACTCAGCTATTAAAAAGAATGAATTTATGAAATTCCTAGCCAAATGGATGGACCTGGAGGGCATCATCCTGAGTGAGGTAACACATTCACAAAGAAACTCACACAATATGTATTTACTGATAAGTGGATATTAGCCCCAAACCTAGGATACCATGATATAAGATATAATTTGCTAAACACATGAAACTCAAGAAGAATGAAGACTGAAGTGTGGACACTATGCCCCTCCTTAGATTTGGGAACAAAACACCCATGGAAGGAGTTACAGAGACAAAGTTTGGAGCTGAGATGAAAGGATGGACCATGTAGAGACTGCCATATCCAGGGATCCACCCCATAATCAGCATCCAAACGCTGACACCATTGCATACACTAGCAAGATTTTATTGAAAGGACCCAGATGTAGCTGTCTCTTGTGAGACTATGCCGGGGCCTAGCAAACACAGAAGTGGATGCTCACAGTCAGCTAATGGATGGATCATAGGGCTCCCAATGGAGGAGCTAGAGAAAGTAGCCAAGGAGCTAAAGGGATCTGCAACCCTATAGGTGGAACAACATTATATACTAACCAGTACCCCGGAGCTCTTGACTCTAGCTGCATATATATCAAAAGATGGCCTAGTCGGCCATCACTGGAAAGAGAGGCCCATTGGACTTGCAAACTTTATATGCCCCAGTACAGGGGAACACCAGGGCCAAAAAGGGGGAGTGGGTGGGCAGGGGAGTGGGGTTGGGTGGATATGGGGGACTTTTGGTATAGCATTGGAAATGTAAATGAGTTAAATACCTAATAAAAAATGGAAAAAAAAAAAGAAAAGAAACCTGCCTACCCCCACGAAAGATGCATTCCTTGAAATTCACTTCAAATGGAGCCAGGGAGAATTGTACAACACTCCCCATGCCCAAAATCATGGGTGCCATAAATTCAGGAGCCTTCCTTATAAAAGATTCATCTCAGAATAGAAGTCTATAATGTCATTTCCTGTATGACTTTAAAGTTGGCACAACCCAGCCAATGACTGCAGTATTCCTTCAATCCATAGACACTATAAAAAAAAAAAAAAAAAAAAAAAAAAAAAAAACGTCTTCATGAGATATTTCCAAGCTTGATTTCCCACAGACATGAGTGAATGACAACGTAGTTGATCTGTTTTCTGTGGGCCACGAAAAGCTGTTTCTGTATCTACCAGAAAAGCTTTTGCATAACTCCTGCTATAGGATAGACAAATCCTGCACTGTGTGTGTTACAGTGCTTAGGTCTCTTTTCTGATGGTGAAAACAGGGGAGTGTTGTACCTGAGTGAAACAGAGAAGAACAAATGACTGCTATCTACAGGGACAGTCATTAGTGCTACTCATTAATAACTCCTACCCATGGAGAAGACACTGCCTCTTAATATGTTTTCTTTTGGGTGGGGCAAAGAAGTTGTTCTGATCCTTGAACCATCATTTCCAGGTCAGAACACTTAATTCCTAATAGGGCAAGTGCTTCTTAATTACTTAATTCTAATTCTTAATTAAGTCCTTTATTCTTAATTAGCACCTAATAGTACAAGATGTGGGGCATCTTCCTGCTGAAGTGATCTTAAATGTATGTCTGAAACTTCCCATAATACTTCCAGACCTTCCTTCTCAACAACATTATACAAATTATATAAGGAATAATCACTTTTGCTGTGACTGGGGAATTATTCATTTCTGCAGAGTAAGTGAACAATGTAATTATTTTATTTTTAACTTTTTAAACCTTCATCCTGGGATTTATTTAGAGAGTCCCCTAAATTTTAATAAGAATTTATGCACATGCCTTTTGTTTGTGAGACGTACTTCCACGGATATATTTATTGCAGAAAGCCTGTTACCCTCTCACATTTACATCTCAAAAAATCTCAAGTGTAATATAGAAATTTTATATGAAAAGCAAATCCATTATACATAGAATAATTCTGCCTTTCATTGAATCAATCAGTCAAAAATGTAGTGATTATTGACACTACCCAATTTTTACACAGAAGTTTAAGTGTAGAGGTCGTCAACTAAGAATTTCTTGAAGCTGGTAAAAATGATGCATGGACTCATACACTATCAGCAGCCTCAGAAGTGAGTCACAGGGGTCATCATTTAAATTATGTTATATAAAGAATAAAAATATAAAACTCTCAGATAAGCAAAAAACATAGATATGACAACTGGGAGTATCTGGGATGAGCAAGATCCAGGGATGCAGGAACCCTGCCTGATCAGTGGTTTGAGTTCCTTCCAGTCTGCACCATTCTACCTTGGGTGCAAACTTGGCAGCTGCCAGTTCCACAGCCCCAGAAGAGGCTCAACTCCCAGGTGCTCTATCACAGCCAGAATCTTAGAATCTCAGGATCCCAAGAGCTTGGTCACTCCAGGACCTCAGGGTCTCAGAGGCAGCTTGACTCCCAGGAACTCTGACACACCCAGAATCTCAGGATCACAGGATCCCGGAATCAAAAGATCACAGAGACAGCTGGACTCTGTGGAGTTCTAACTCAACCAGAATTACAGGAAGGACAGACTCCAGTCAGATATAGTGAGGGCAGAGAGCACTTGAGATAATCAGATGGCAGGAGGCAAGCATAAGTACAGAAGCAACAGAAACCAAGGTTACTTGGCATCATCAGAACCATCTCCCACCATAACAAGTCCTGGATACAACATCACACCGGAAAAACAATATTCAGATCTAAAATCACTTCTCATGATGATGATAGAGGACATTAGGAAGGACATAAACAAATTGCTTAAGGAAATACAGGAGAACACAGGAAAACAGCTAGAAGCCCTAAAAGAGGAAACACAAAAATCCCTTAAAGAATTACAGGAAAACACAATCAAATAGGTGAAGAGAATGAACAAAATCATGAAAGATCTAAAAAGGGAAATAGAAACAATAAAGAAATCACAAAGGGAGACAACCCTGGAGTTAGAAAACCAAGGAAAAATATCAGGTGTCATAGATGCAAGCATCAAAAACAGAATACAAGAGATAGAACAGAGAATATCAGGAGAAGAAGATACCTTAGAAAACATTGACACACAATAAAAGAAAATGAAAAATGGAAAAGCTCCTAACCCAAAACATCCAGGAAATCCAGGGTACAACGAGAAGACCAAACCTAAGGATAATAGGTATAGAAGAGAGTGAAGATTCCCAACTTAAAGGGCCAGTAAATATCATCAACAAAATTATAGAAGAAAACTTCCCTAATCTAAACAAAGAGATGACCATGAACATACAAGAAGCCTACAGAACTCCAAATAGACTGGGCCAGAAAAGAGATTCCTCCTGTCACATAATAATCAAAATAAATATATTAAATAAAGAAAGAATATGAAAAGCAGTAAGGGAAAAAGCCAAGTAACATATAAAGGGAGGCCTATCAGAATTATACCAGACTTCTCACCAGAGAATATGAAAGCCAGAAGATCCTGTGCAGATGTCATACAGACCCTAAGAGAACATAAATGCCAGACCAGACTACTATACCCAGCAAAACTTTCAATTACCATAGACAGAGAAACCAAGATATTCCATGACTGTCTTAGTCAGGGTTTCTATTCCTGGACAAAACATCATGACCAAGAAGCAAGTTGGGGAGGAAAGGGTTTATTCGGCTTACACTTCCATACTGCTGTTCATCACCAAGGAAGTCAGGACTGGAACTCAAGCAGGTCAGAAAGCAGGAGCCGATGCATAGGCCATGGAGGGATGTTCTTTACTGGCTTGCCTCACCTGGCTTGCTCAGCCTGCTCTCTTATAGAACCCAAGACTACCAGCCCAGAGATGGTCTCACCCACAAGAGGCCTTTCCCCCTTGATCACTAATTGAGAAAATGCCTTACAGTTGGATCTCATGGAGGCATTTCCTCAACTGAAGCTCCTTTCTCTGTGATAACTCCAGCTGTGTCAAGTTGACACAAAACTAGCCAGTACAATGACAAAACCAAATTTACACAGTATCTTACCATAAATCCAGCCCCACAAAGGATAATAGATGAAAAACACCAATACAAGGAGGGAAACTACACCCTAGAAGAAGCAAGAAAGTAATCTTTCAACAAATCCAAAAGAATATAGGCACACAAACATAATGCCACCACTAACAACAAAAATAACAGGGAGTAACAATCACTTTTCCTTAATATCTTTTAACATCAATGGACTCAATTCCCTGATAAAAAGATATAGACTAACAGACTGGATACATTAAAAGGAACAGCGTTTTGCTGCAGAGAGGAAACTCACCTTAGTGACAAAGACAGACACTACCTGAGAGTAAAAGGTTGGAATACAATTTCCAAGAAAATGGTCCCAAGAAACAAGCTGAAGTAGCCATTCTAATATCAAATAAAATTGACTTGCAACCAAAAGTTATCAAAAAGGATAAGGAAAGTCACTTCATAATAGTCCAAGGAAAAATCTACCAAGATGAACTCTCAAGTATGAACATCTATACTCCAAATGCAATGGCACCCAAAGTCACAAAAGAAACTTTACTAAAGCTCAAAGGACACATTGCACAGCACACAATAATAGTGGAAGACGTTAACACCCCACTCTCAGCAATGGACAGATCATGGAAACAGAAACTAAACAGAGACACAGTGAAACTCACAGAAGTTATAAACCAAATGGATCTAACAGATATTTATAGAACATTTCATCCTAAAGCAAAAGAATATACTTTCTTCTCAGCACCGAATGGTACCTTCTCCAAAACTGATCATATAATTGGCCACAAAACAGGCCTCAACAGATTAAAAAAAATAGAAATTATCCCATGCACCCTTTCAGATCACCACGGACTATGGCTGGTCTTAAATTCCAACAAAAAAAACAACAGAAAACACATATACACATGGAAGCTGAACAATGCTCTTGTCAATGATAACTTGGTCAAGGAAGAAAAAAAATTGAAGAATTTTTAGAATTTGGTGAAAGTGAAGACACATCATATCAAACCTTATGGGACACAATGAAAGCAGTGGTTAGAGGAAAACTCATAGCTCTAAGTGGCTGCAAAATGAAACTGGAGAGAGCTTACACTAGTAGCTTGACAGAACACCTGGAAGCTCTAGAACCAAAAGAAGCAAATACAAACACGAGAAGTAGAAGGCAGGAAATAATCAAACTCAGGGCTCAAATCTACCAAATAGAAACAAAAAGAACTATACAGAGAACCAACAAAACCAGGAGCTGGTTCTTTGAGAAAATCAACAAAATAGATAAATCCTTAGCCCAACTAACCAGAGGGCACAGAGATAGTATACAAATTAATAAAATCAGAGATGAAAAGGGAGACAAAACAACAGAAACCATAGAAATTTTAAAAAATCATCAGATCCTGCTACAAAAGTTTATACTCAACTAAATTGAAAAATCTGGATAAATGGACAATTTTCTAAACACATACAAGATGCCAAAATTAAAACAGAATCAGATAAACCATATAAACAGTCCCATAACCCCTAAAGAAATAGAAGCAGTCATTAATATTCTCCCAACCAAAAAAAAAAAAAAAAAAAAAAAGCCTAGGACCAGATGGGTTTAGTGGAGAATTCTATCAGACCTTAAAGACCTAATACTAATACTCTTCAAACTATTCCACAAAATAGAAACAGAAGGTAGACAACCCAATTCACTCTATGAAGCCACAATTATGCTTATACCTAAACTACACAAAAACCAAATGAAGAAAGAGAACTTCAGACCAATATCCCTTATGAATACTGATGCAAAAATACTCAGTAAAATTGTTGCCAACCAAATCCAAGAACACATCAAAATGATCATTCACCATAGTCAAACAGGCTTCATTCCATGGATGCAGGGTGGTTCAATATATGGAAATTCATCAGTGTAATCCACTACATAAATAAGCTCAAAGGGAAAAAAAAACACCACATGATTATTTCCTTAAATGCTTGAAAAGCATTTGACAGAATTCAGCATCCCTTCATATTAAAAGTCTTGGAAAGATCAGGAATTCACGTCCCATATCTAAACATAGTAAAAGCAGTATACAGCAAACAAGTAGCCAACATCAAACTAAATGGAGGAAAAACTTAAAGCAATCCCACTAAAATCAGGGACTAGACAAGGTTTCCCACTCTCTCCGTATCTATTCAACATAGCATTTGAAGTTCTAGCTAGAGCAATTAGACAATAAAAGGAGGTGAAAAGGATACAAATTGAAAAGGAAGAAGTCAAAATATCACTATTTCCAGATGATATGATGGTATTGGTTTGGTTTGGTTTGGTTTGGTTTGGTTTGGTTTGGTTTGGTTTGGTTTGGTTTGGTTGGTTGGTTGGTTGTTTTTCAAAGACAGGGTTTCTCTGTATAGCTGTGGCTGTCCTGGAACTCACTTTGTAGACCAGGCTGGCCTCAAACTCAGAAATCTGCCTGCCTCTGCCTCCCAAGTGCTGGGATTTAAAAGCATGCACCACCACCGCCCTAATATGATGGTATTCTTAAGTAATGCCAAAAATTCCACCAGAGAATGCCTAAAACTGATAAACAACTTCAGCAAAGTTGTCAATGGTAAAATTAACTCAAACAAATCAGTAACCATCCCCTACTCAAAGGATAAACAGGCTGAGAAAGAAATTAGGGAAATGACACCCTTTCACAATAGCCACAAATAATATTACGTACCTTGGTGTGACACTAACCAAGCAAGTGAAAGATCTATATTACAAGAACTTCAAGTCTCTGAAGAAAGAAATGGAAGAATATCTCAGAAGATGGAAAGAACTTGCATGCTCATGGATTGGCAGAATTAATACGGTAAAAATGGCCATCTTTCTGAAAGCAATCTACAGATTCCATGCAATCCCCATCAAAATTCCAACTCAATTCTTCATAGAATTAGTAAAAGCAATTTGCAAATTCATTTGGAATAACAAAAAACTTAGCAAAACCTATTCTCAACCAAAAAATAACTTCTGGGGGAAATTACCATCCCTGACCTCAAGCTGTATTACAGATCAATAGTGATAAAAATTGTGTGGTATTGGTACAGAGACAAGCAGGAAGATTAATGGAATAGAATTGAAAACCCAGAAATGAACCACACACATATGGTCACTTGATCTTTGACAAAGGATCTAAAACCATCCAGTGGAGAAAAGACAGCATTTTTTAACAAATGGTGCTTGTTCAACTAGAGGTCAGCATGTAGAAGAATGCAAATTGACCCATGTTTTCTCCTTGTACAAAGCTCAAGTCCAAGTGGATCAAAGACCACCACAAAAAACCTGATACATTGAAACTTATAGAGGAGAAAGTGAGGAAGAGCCTAGAACATATGAGCGCAGGGAAAAAATTCCTGAACGCAACACCAATGGCCTGTGCTGTAAGATCAAGAGTTGACAAATGAGACTTCATAAAATTGCAAAGTTTCTGTAAGGCAAAGGACACTGTCAATAAGACAAAAAAAAATCAACCAAGAGATTGAGAAAAGATCTTTACCAATCCTACTTCCAATAAAGGGCTAATATCCAATATCTACAAAGAATACAAGAAGTTAGACTCCAGAGAACATAACCCTGAAAATAACCCTGTTTTTTTTTTTAAAAAAAAAATGGGATACAGAGCTAAACAAAAAATTTTCAAGTGAGGAATATCCAATGGCCGAGAACCACCTAAAGAAATGTTCAACATCCTTAATCATCAAGGAAATGCAAATCAAAACAACCCTGAGATTCCACCACATACCACATAGAATGGCTAAAATCAAAATCTCAGATGACAGCAGATACTGGCAAGGATGTGGAGAAAGAGATACACTCCTCCATTGTTGGTGGGATTGCAAGCTTGTACAACCACTCTCAAAATCAGTTTGGTGATTCCTCAGAAGATTAGATATAGTATTGCCTGAGGACCCAACTTTACCACTCCTGGGCATATACTCAGAAGATGCTCCAAGATGTAATAAGGAAATATGCTCCACTATGTTCATAGCAGCCTTATTTATAATAGCTGGAAAGAACCCAGATGTCCTTCAGCAGAGGAAGGGATACAGAAAATGTGGTACATTTACACAATGGAGTACTACTCAGCTATTAAAAATGACGAATTCATGAAGTTCTTAGGCAAATGGATAGAACTATAAAATATCATCCTGAGTGAGGTAACCCAATCACAAAAGAACACACATAGTATGCACTCACTGATAAGTGAATACCATCCCAAAAGCTCCAAATAACCAGGATACAATTCACAGACTGCATGAAGCTCAAGAAGGAAGACCAAAATGTAAATACTTCAGTCCTTCTTAGAAGGAAAACAAAATACTCACAGGAGCAAATATGGAGATAAAGTATAGTGCAGAGACTGAAGGAAAGGCCACCAAGAGACTGTCCCACCTGGGGATTCATCCCATATACAGTTACCAAACCCAGACACTATTGTGGATTCCAAAAAGTGCATGCTGAAGGGAACCTGATATGGCTGTCTCCTGAGAGGCCCTGCCAGAGCCTCACAAATACAGATACGGATGTGGATGTTAGCAGTCAACCACTGGACTGAGTCCAGGGTCCCTAATAGAGGAGTTAGAGAAGGGACTGAAGGAGTTGAAGGGAGTTGCAACCCCATGGGAAGAACAACATTATCAACAAACCAGACATCCCCTCCCAGAACTCCTAGAGACTACGCCATCAATAAAGGAGTACACATGGCTCCAGCTGCATAAGTAGCAGAGGATGGCCTTGTCATGCATCAATGGAAGGAGAGGTCCTTGGTTCTATGAAGACTGGATAGATGCCCCAATATAGGGGAGCTAAGGGCATGGAGGTGGGAGTGGGTGGGAGGTGGAAGAACACCCTCATAGAAGCTGGGAGAGATAGGATGTGACAAGGTGTTTCTGGGAGGGAGGGAAACTGAGAAAGGGGATAACATTTGAAATGTAACTAAAGAAATATCCAATTTAAAAAGGGGGAAAATCATAGGTACAAGATCTACTAACTCACAGGACATCGCAAGGAGTAGAAGTAGAAGTGATTGCAACTTATGAAATTATATAATTGCACAATGGCAGCAACAAGTTACAGTCAAACAACGATGATGACCAGAATGACAAGGTGCATGATTCTTATTAGAACAGAGTTAGGCATCTAAACAGCTCTATCACTGGGTGGGAGGTACCAGATCCAGTTAAGTAGAAAAGCTCGTCCAGGCTAAATATATAGCTTTCACATACAAAGTCGACATGCTTGGGAGGTCATCAGAATAACTATTCTGCCCTGTAGTATAACTGAGATGTTGTATAATGATTCTTTTACAGTCTTAATTATGATTTCACTATAAAACATTAGCCTTTATCTAGAAATAGAATTTGATTCCAGAGAAACTTAAAAGAAGGATAATGGCTTATCATAAAGTTACAGGATTGAGAGAGAGAAGAGGAGGAGGAAGAAAGCAGTGGACAAGGAAGTCAGGAGACACACTCACACACAAAGAAAATGTCAACAATCCAATAAAATAAACAAATGAAAAGCTTCATTATTTCTGGGAAGTGTGTAGAAAAAAATAAGGATGCTGCTCAGACAACTAGGGCAAAGGGCACAAAGAAGAGCTGAGGCCACCACAAAGGAGCAGAAAACACAGGCTGAATGAAGGGCAAAGCTGTGAGAGACAACCTGGCAATAGACGTGTGAGCCATCATGCTCGAGTATCCAGAGCAGAGAGGAATCTGCACAGGAAATCTCCCTATAGACCATTATTCAATTTGTCTCCCAGTTCCCACATCTCCACAGGACAATCTCTGGACACTCTTGAGTAGTTAGGCATACCTTCTCCTAGATAGGAAAAAGGTACTATGTTTGACACCCAAAACAGCCAAAAATGTTCCAGAGAAAATATTTAACCTTTCTTAAAGAGGAATGGATACAGAAAATGTGGTGCATCTACACAATTGAGTATTACTCGGCTATTAAAAAGAATGAATTTATGAAATTCCTAGGCAAATGGTTGGACCTGGAGGGCATCATCCTGAGTGAGGTAACCCAATCACAAAAAAAAACTCACACAATATGTACTCACTGATAAGTGGATATTAGCCCAGAAACTTAGAATACCCGAGATACAAGATACAATTTGCAAAACACATGAAACTCAAGAAGAACGAAGCCCAAAGTGTGGACACTTTGCCCCTTCTTAGAATTGGGAACAAAACACTCATGGAAGGAGTTACAGAGACAAAGTTTGGAGCTGAGACGAAAGGATGGACCATCTAGAGACTGCCATATCTGGGGATCCATCCCATAATCAGCTTCCAAATGCTGACACCATTGCATACACTAGCAAGATTTTGCTGAAAGGACCCAGATAGAGCTGTCTCTTGTGAGACTATGCCGGAGCCTAGCAAACACAGAAGTGGATGCTCACAGTCAGCTATTGGATGGATCACAGGTCCCCCAATGGAGGAGCTAGAGAAAGTAACCAAGGAGCTAAAGGGATCTGCAACCCTATAGGTGGAACAACAATATGAACTAACCAGTATCCCTCGGAGCTCTTGTCTCCAGCTGCATATGAATCAGAAGATGGCCTAGTCGGCCATCAGTGGAAAGAAAGGCCCATTGGTCGTGCAAACTTTATATGCCCCAGTACAGGGGAATGCCAGGGCCAAGAAGTGGGAGTGGGTGGATGGGGGAGTGGGTGGGGGAGCAGGTGGGAGACTTTTGGTATAGCACTGGAAATGTAAATGAAATAAATACCTAAGGGGAAAAAAAGATGCTGCATCAACTTCCTCTTGAGAAAGTAAAAACAGGGTATATTTTTTTTTCAAAACAAAGCAGTTCATCTTATATTTTATTTCAGGTAAGGATATGGAAAACTGCCTTGCTTGTCATCACCAGTTTGCCTACAGGCTGAAGAGTATATCTGTCTTAGGGACATTCCTGAAAACTTACTCTGAAGCTAGCATAAAACATTTCATTCGAAATCAATATTATCTGAACGAGAAATTCATTTGAGTTCATAAACTGAAAAAAATGCAAACACAAACTTGGCATACTTTGAAAATTTTCCAAGATAATGGGAGTGTATACTGACTGCCTTAACACAAAGAAGCCTGTCAAAATGTTGGTAATGTTGCTTTTAGCTGTTTCCTGGCAGCAGAGGTAATTTGAATTATTTATCCCTTTTAATTTTTTTCTATTTAATGCACTACTTTTAGATTGAAACTTCCTAAGGGCACGAAGACATATTCAAGGGGCCATGAAACATATACTAAGCTTCTCCAATGATTAGAGAACAAAATCTCAAAACAGCCCCACAGTGTGTCATGATTGCATTGACTCTCAATTGTTTTGGATCATGTTTTCTCACTTGGTTTGGCCTGTGGTGTGAGAGGAACATTGGAGTCAATATAGGAGTCATGTTTGCTGTCTGGGAACTTAGCTTTCAAAGCCTTAGCTCATCTATAAAATAGGCACAGGAATAGGAGATCTTCCCACCTCCCTGAAGGCTCTCAATGACAACTCAGAGAGCTGAAATTCTTCCAACAGAGAGCACAATAGTAACTTAATACATGAATTATTATGGGTGTTACTACAATTTCTCTTTTTATAATATGTGACCAGGGGTCAGGTGCAGATGTTATGCCTAAAAATTCAGTAATAACACATATCTTTTTGATAACTTTCAAATATCAATTTGAACTTAATGTTTGCTCAGCAGGATGGAAATTGTTTCTGGTAATGGAAATATTGCCAACTACCATTGATTGGTGAGATTGTAGAACTTAAGGAGAACATACAATTTTAATAGTTCAGCATAATTCTAGCTACATTCTAAATACTTAACTTATGCCAATAGGTAAGGTTTGCTCTCACCTCTCATTAAAGACATTTCTCCTGGTAGCAGAAACCATTACAGAAAGACACGATTAAGCAAATGCAGACAACTGATTCTACAGTGCACAGCTCCAATTGAAACTTTTTTTTTTTTTTTTTTTTTTTTTTTGGTTTTTCGAGACCAGGTTTCTCTGTATAGTCCTGGCTGTCCTGGCTCTCACTTTGTAGACCAGGCTGGCCTCATACTCAGAAATCCACCTGCCTCTGCCTCCCAAGTGCTGGGATTAAAGGTGTGTGCCACCATGCCCAGCTCTCAATTGATACATTTATGACATAACCACCATGCATAAAGTTCAGGAAATAGGACTATTTTAAAATTCAGAGGACCAGGAAGTCTCCTGTGAAATGACAGGTATACTGACCCAGCATACCTCAACAATACTGCATTCTAAATAAAGCCTGAACAACAGTCATACCAATGGACATGCTAAAAAGGAATGGAAAAATCTCATGGGCCCCACCCTTGAAAAATGAACTATGGCTGACAAAGAAGAAAGAATTAGGTTTCTCTTAGTTTATCCAATAGTAAGTGATAAACCCTGAAATCATACACATACAAGCAACAATCAACTGACTCAACAGGTTGTATTTATATGATATGTATGTGTGTAACAAACTAATTAAGGAAAAGGAGGTAATGAGTTTAAGAGAGAGAGACAGGATTTTTGGGAGGGCTTGGAGAGAGGAGAATAGAAGGAAATCAATGTAATCATATTTTAATTTTTTAATTGAAAAAATTAAAGATCTTTTAAATAACCAAGTTAGCTCCTTTATGTTAACATAGCTGATGAGTCTAAAAAACTAAGTTCTTTAAGTACTAAGAAACTCAATTATTTCATACCCTTGGAGATCAGAAAAACAATGATGGACAAGAAATTCTGTAACAATCTGAGACAGGTAAGAAAAGCTGGTCTGATTAGTTCTTAGTGCTTTCAGATTTCTATATATTATACCTCACCTTTGAATCTCATCACATTACAGGGATTCAGGAGGTGAAAATGGAACTAAGAGTCTAGTTTTTTTTTTAAAAAAGTAGACCAAAAACATATTATAGTGTATTAGTATAGTTAGAATACCATAGCACAGTATGTATAGTATAGAACAGTAGAGTATAGTACATTAGAATATTGTAGATCCCTAAAATCAGATAACAGATACACAGTCCAAATTTTGAATGGCAACGTTTTAGACAAAACTACAAGACAGTTTGTTCTAGGTCCCTAGGGATAAACTTAAAGACTAGAAACACGTAAGTCCTTTTCATAAACTGAAGCACAATTTGGTTCTGCACTTATATATCACATTAATGCTAAGAGCTGAAGTGGCACTTCCTGCTATAAGAAACTAGACATTCTGGAAGAGAATGAAGGACTGGCATCATGAGGTTCACAGTAGTGAATATCTAAGCATATAACAAGTAGAAGCCACTTGAGTTGGGAGAGAAATAGACTGCCACCCTGAGGTTGATGCAGAGGAAGGTCATGACCAATCAAAGGAGATGAGACCTCCCAGTGACACCCTCTTTATAAAGGGGTGGCCTGATGTTCCTTCACACTAGTGAAGGGCACAGAGTCAAAATATTTCTGGATGCCATCATGAGCTTTGTGGACTCAGGGTGATGTCATTTTAGGAAATGTGGGCTCCACAATCATCTATAGTTCATTTTTATTACAATCACCAATAGTATTATAGTCTTCATTTTAAAAGGATAACATTTCTGAGAAGAACGTTTCAATATAGCATCCACAAGTACATTGATTGTCAAATAAATTCTCTTGGTATTTTCTTTGGGTGAAGGCAGAAGCTAAAGTGAGTCATAATTTTATTATATAACAGTCATGTATAAGTAAAACAACTCAATTTTCCATATTTTTACAAATGTCTAGCATGTAGAATTCCCAGAGGAATTAGTATAACATGAGAGTTTAACATTTGCCTATCAAGAGACATTTAATAGGGGAGAGATGAGAAGACTGATAAGAAGAAAGAATTCACATGGCCAATGAAACCAAAATGGTAAATGTGGAAAGTCAGGGTGGGTACTTTCTAGAATTTCTCCCATACATCACCTTTGCAAATGGGATAATCCATTCTGAAGAAGCATGTTCTTTTCTCCACCCACTGGTAAACTTTCCAGTGGATTTCTATCATGCTGTGTCAACAGTCCAATTTGCTATAACCACTGACAATAAAAGACACTGTTATACCCTCTGTATAATTTTTATAAACTATAAAATGTCACATATATATACACTTAAATATGCATATATAATATACATATATAAACATAGATTCTTTATAGCCCAAGAGTATATGCCACTATTGAGTGTGCTATGCAAACTAGACACTGCAGTTATAGACATGGAAAATAAAAGATATGTTTGCCCTCATGAAGATTACAATACAGTTGGAAAGGGAATAAACCTGACATGCTATAACATGAATAGTAAACAAGTAGCTCAGCTATTAGACAAGGAGAGCAGCATCTGGTGGGGTGGCCAAAGGAGTCCTCTGTGGGGAGATTGTAGTAAGAGGGGTCCTGATAGAGAAGGAGAAATCAGTGAGATTTCCTAGAAGACAGAAGGTATTTGTAAAGCCTGAGGCAGAAAAAAGATTGACATGTTCAAAACATCAAAGAGAAGCCAAACTTTCTAGAGCTGTGGAGAAGGATAAGTTGGGCATGTCACAGTCACAGACTGAAGGGCTTGCTGATTTGTTCTCAATTCTAAATGCTTTCACTGAGTCCTACAAACTCTATAACCAAGACAAGTCCTCATGCAGTTTATGCTTCAGTGAAAAGCTATACCTCAGGATATGTTTCATAAGTTGGTGCAGAAGAACTGGATGTCACTGGAGCATAGAGAGGAGGCACAGTATTTTCCAGCGTGTTTTCTATAATATAATGAGCCCTATAGTACACAATTATATTGTGGCAAAAAACAGGTATATTGCTTCAAAAATAAATACATCAGATTATGTAGAATTAATTGATATTTTCAAATTATTCAAAAGGCTGAAACGTGTCCTTATATCTAACATCTGTACTCCAACTTCCATGCATGTGAAGTTTTTCCCTAAGGCAAATTGTAGGGACTGGTTCTTAAATTTTTCTCAGCTTGAGAGCAAGAATGTCAGCCATGCTTGCTGAACCTCTCTAATACTGTATGGCTATCCCATTCATTGGGTGTATCATTATATTTTATGTGCAAGAAGTTTCTACATCAGTGGATTGTGAATTACTAGCATGCAAATATATATATGTTTATATTTATATTTCAAGTGACTAAAAGCAATACTTTGGGCTGTGGTAATGGCTCAGGCAGTAACAGACCTGAGTTTGGATCCCCAGCATCCAAATAAAAGCGAAGCAATGTGGCACATGTGTGTCACCCTAGCACTGATGGAAAAGGCTAGGAAACAATAGTTTCCTGAAGCTCACTGGCCAATCTAGCTGAGTGGATGAGGCTCAGGTTTAATGAGGGATCTTATCTCATAAAATAAGGGAAAGAGTTACTGAGAATGATACCTAACATCAACCTCTGGCGTACACATATATAAAAACATATACACAGTAATACATACAAATACATATATGTTGATACATAACCTCTGGCATACACATACATAAAAACATATACACAGTAATACATACAAATACATATATGTTGATATATAACCTCTGGCATACACATACATAAAAACATATACACAGTAATACATGCAAATACATATATGTTGATACATAACATACATACCCACAAAAATGTTTTTGAATAATGTGCAAATATATTTATTCATGTACTTTTAAAAGATATTACAGTCTATCCAGAATAATATTGAATCAAAATGTGTGATTTACAAGAAAGATTTTACTACCTACTTATCAAGTCAGGGAGTCAGAGCCTGGCTCTCTTCTATGACCTTTTCATCATCCACCAGTCCCTTGGGCTTCTGTAACAAGGAAAGCTACAAAATGAAGCTTCCTGTGACTGTAAACTATGTTATATACACTTCTTCCCATGGACAAGAAGTTTATTCATTCCTACCCACATAATTAAATCAAGCCTCTTTAATATCACTTGGCATACAGATTATATACTCCCTGCTACAAACCGAGTCCATACCCCAAGAAAAAGATTTAGATCTCTTCTCTTTTGAGTAGGTATTTTTATTGTTAATGATTTTATTCTTATAGTAGAAAGTTTTTAAAAGAACTTGTTTGTGGATGACTTTTATATCCCTTTAAACTTGTTTCAGAGTAATTTATAGATGTAAGAATGTGGGACACTTCTTGTATTATTAAGAAGTTAGCAGGACCATTCCATGTGAACAGCAGCTGGTCTGAGTATAGCAAACAATATTTTTCAGCCTCCTATTTTTATTAAGTAATGAAGCTGTTTGCTTCTACAATTGTATCTTAACAAATACCTGTAGCAACGGGCAATGCTCAGCAGGTTATGTTTGCAAGCTAGTAGAAACTCTTTGCTAAAAGGAAGAAATGTGCATGCAAAATGGAGACACTAAACGTCTAAATTCCCACTATTTGCTGTTTTTTTGAACATCAAACAAAGTAAGTAACTCTTGGTAGATATGCTGGCATTTTGTCATGGCTTGCTTACACTCTTCAATAATTTATGATTCAGCACCCCAAGGTTTTTTTGGAAGGCAATCTGAATCTGAATTGACTCCAAATAGAATTTGGATCAACCACAGGTTGAGTGGCAGGACATATTTTTAGATAAAATTACTGAGTAGTTGTGGAACACTCTTCTTGGGGAAACATGAACAAATGTCTACTTGTTCCACAATGGGAATTGACACCTGATCAAAATAAGGATACCACCAAAGTTGGTGAATCATTTAGTTGTACTAAGGTTACCTACAGAAACGTCTTTAAAAAGCAGAAATGACTCAAAGATAACTGTATCACCAAAGCCCATCCCAGCATAGGATAAGAGCTCATGCAAGCTGGAAAGCTGGAGTGCACCACACAACTTGTACACAGCTCCACACATTGGACAGTGTCCCTTCCAGATAATTCACACGGTTTGAGACTCTACCAGGCTGCTTAACTGGTCTCTGCTTCTTCCAGGCTGCTCCTTGCTTCTTCCAAGAAGCTTCCAGGCCACTCTGCTGGCCCGAGAGTATCTCTCGAAGACCTTACTACTTATGTATGTTTGGAGAGGAAGTGAAACTTGTCAGTTTCAGGGACTTCCTGAAGCTCTTTTGAGTTCTTCACTGCCTGAATTTAAGGAGCTTTCTTGCTGAATGCTTCATCACTTCTTAGAATATCCTGTCATGCTGATGAGCTATCCTTGCAAGTAAGGGGTTTTACTCTTAGAGAAAACTTCTACAAAACAACAGCATGATTTATCCTATTTATTATTGAGGTTAACAAATGATAGAATAAAGGATAATTATTAAGCAACAAAAGGAGGAGAGAAATAGTCATTTTGTAAGTGAATAATGTATTCAAATGTGTAGCTAAATAAATAACACTTTTCAGATTGACAAAGGCTTGTGTAATGGAATACATGGGTTAATGGAAGTACAGGATGCTACCTACAGCTAAATAAAAATATAGAATAACAGATTTGCAAAATACCAATGAAAGTTGAGGACTTAAAGTGAAGTAAACACATGCTTTCTGTATAAGGGAAAGAACTTGAGCTATAAATAACAATATAATTATAAATAACAATAGCCCCTGTCTCAAACATTTTTATGATGGTCTTCTTTTGTGACTTGTTAATGTGCTTCATTTCCTGAGGGGGCTTTGGTAGTATGACCATACATACATTTCAATTCCTCAAGCTCATTTTTCAAATCTTTGTTTCCAGTTATCGTATATGAATGTACATTCAAATTGACACTTTTGCACCAAATTGTAGCTAGCTGCTTGGGAATTGATTTTTTTTCTTTTAGATTAAATCCGCTTAATATGAGCCTTGCAACCACTTAATGGGAATTGATTGATGTATGAGTGGGTGATTGAAAATTCTTAAATATTTTTATTATTGTCTAAGACTAAAATAAAAATGCTAAGACTATTCCATTTTCTGTAATATGAGTAGATAGCATTGAGATGGAGATTTGATTCTCTAGTATGGTACTAAGATTTGCTTGTGGGTTTTAAGTTCAAGATTAACTACCCAGACCAGACAATCTTGTAAAACTGCCTACATTTAAACTTCCCTTCCTAGTTTTTGATCAGGCTAACTGTGGCTTCTTATGTTCTGATTACCATAACCCTCTAGAGCAGTAGTTCTCAGTCTGTGGGTCACAACCTGCATATCAGATATTTACATTATAATTCATAACAGTAGCAAAATTATAGTTATGAGATAGCAACAAAATAATTTTATGGCTGAGGATCACAACAACATGAGGAACAATATTAAAGGGTCACAGCATTAGGAAAGTTGAGAACCACTGCTCTAGAGAAATGACCAGACGTATTCGTGACTCTACCCACCCACATCATGACCACATTCATCTATTTACAGGGACTAAACTGTAGCTGATTTGATCCCTTTCTTCAGGAGTGTTGAACTCTGATTCCATAACACATGACTATAGTATACTCACATTACTAATTTCTATCTCTCTGAAAGGATCTTCACCTCACACTAAATGACGTAACTGTGATTTAAAGGCTAGATAACACTCACATATTCTTCTTCTCCTTGTTGTTTTTTTTCCTGTTTTCTATTGACTACATTATTTATTCACATTACATCCACATTGCACTTCCCCTCCTTCCTTTCCTCCCAGTCCCTCTTTCACCACCCCTAATCCACCCCTTCTCCCCAGAAAAGGGGAGCCATCCCATGGACATCAGCCAACCCCAGCATATCTAGCCACAAGACAAGTTGCATCCTTTTCCACTGAGGCCAGACAAGGCATCCCAATTAAAGGAAAGGGATCTAAAGATAGGCAACATAGTTGGAAACAGCCCCTGCTCCACAGTAGGAGTCCCATATGAGCATCAGCTGAACCACTGGTACATATGTACAGAGGGCCTAAGTCTGCCCTGTTCATGCTTTCTGGTCAGCAGTTCAGTATTTGTGAGGTCCCAATGCACTCAAGTTGGTTGACTCTGTAGGGTTTTTGGTTTTGTTTTTTTTGTTTTTTTTTTTTTGTTTTTGTTTTGTTTTGTTTTTTTTTTGGGTGTCCTTGACCCCTCTGGTTTCCTTAATCCTTCTTTTCCTCTCTTTCACAGCTCCACTCAGTGTTTGTCTCTGGTTCTCTGTGTCAGCTTCCAACAGTTTTGGGGTGAAGCCCCTCTGATGACATTTATATTAGGCTCCTGTCTGCAAGTATAGCAGCAGAATATCATTAATAGTGTCAGAGATAGACTTCCTCTGATGACATGGATCTGAAAAAAATAGAACAGCAGGGTCAGACAAGGAAGAAGAAACAGAGCCAGGCCAACTGATAGAGGGGAAAAACAAAGAGGAGAGAAACTATTACCTGTTTAGAAGATGTAGATAACTTCACAGGGTCAAATTTTAAACACAGTGCATGTAGCATAGTGCTAGAGAATCTGTTTTGGTAAGGCTCCAAGTTCAAGGAGCTGAGAACAGATTACACAGCAAAGCCATACTAGTCTTACACATAGGTCAGCAAAGATGGTACAATGGTCTCCAGAGAAGAGGTACTTGACAAGGTAGACAGTGGCTCCTAGGTTCAGACTCCAAATTAGTAACGTGGTAGATTGCCTGTTTTCTCTGAATAGAGTTGTGTAAAGTTCTAGAGATGGAAAGAAATAGACACTCAGGGAAGAAATGATTGAGTACCCATCGGCTTCTGGAATGTGAGTTAGACAGTTGAAGAAACAAAAGATAGAGTGTGTGGCCTTGAAGAATTAGGAAAACTATCCTTGTTCCTAAGATCCTTGGTGGGTTCCCAAGAAAGTAAAAAAGAATGGAGAACTACTTAGCATATGTAATTCATGGAGTGCAGAGGTCAAAGTTGTCTCATTTTAGCTTTATTGGTCCAGTCTAACATCACAGGAAGGACATGTTTACTTTCTCAGATGAAAATGGTAAGAGAATCAGAGAGACAGATAAGAGGTCAGAAACCAAAACTGATTTCCCTTCTCCCTCTATTTTGCTTGGTCTTCTGGAGTTGGAATAAGCACCCTTTGAAGCAATTCCCAAAGATAAGCAAAGGTACCACCCTTAGTATTATGGTTGCAAACTTCACCAGTAACCACTTCTGTCTATCACTTCTGCTGGATCAAGATCATACTGGTCAACTGCATACAAGAATAAGCAAATAAGTGAGATATTTTGTATATTGAAGTCTGTATTCTTTAGTCTAGGACATCTTACCTAAATTAATTCTCATCATCTCCCTTTATTAAATAAGGAAACTAGAACTTAAGTAAGTTTTTTTTTTAATTCTTATTTATGTGTTTTGTTCAGAATTACAAGAACTGGAGTTGAGACTTAAGTCCAGATAATTTGATTTTCAGTGTATTTTCTTTTCCTTTACAGTAAAGCTGTTTTAATCTCTCCAAATATCAATGCCAGTCATTAGAATACAACTTTGGTGGCAAGAGCTATTGAGAATGTTTGATAGCATAAGAAGCATTAGCAAACACCTCAGTAATCACTGTTACCTTCTTCTAGGGGTAGGAAACAACAAGTGTGTGAGTTCAGGGAAGTAGTTTGTGTGCAGAAATGTTGGAGAATCGGAAAACCTCTGTTTGCTAATAAAATCAGTATATTTCTCTATCATCACACCTGCCTGCATATATTCTGCCTAAATATGGTTGCAATGCCTTGGTGAGAACAAGGCATCTTTTCACTATTAGCAATAAGTGTAGAACATTGCAGAGACATCCCCCATCCTTGCCCTGTGAGGAAAAAGATGGCCTATGAATTTGAAGCACCAGGAGGCATTCTGCTGACTGTAGATGAAATAGCAAATAATCCTGGAGAACACAGGTAATGGCCTCTCTAACATATTCAAATTAATAAGACAGAAATAATGTAATACATTTTATTCCAATAAGTATATGGCTTTATCTTTTTAAAGTCATACTTTGTAGCTCTAAACAAAGAACATCCACAGGTAGTTGACCCTAGGTGATGATTATTATGAATAACAAGAAATTTTTCTTCGAAATTGAATTATTAAGATGAAGACACTGATTTTTTTTAAATAACAATGAGCAAAGGGTTGATGCGCTCAATGACACTGAGTGCTGAAAAGTTCACATCTTATTAACAACCCTCCTCGGCACTATCACTTGGAAAAAGTTCTTTCTCTCACAAATCAATATCAAGAAGAATCAGGCAGCAGGTGGAGGATGTAAAAGTGAATCATTTTCAATCACTTCTTTCATTGTGGAAGGTCTCACATGTCTACACATATTTGGCTGTAGAATCCCACACTGATATTTTAAGGGCTGTTTTCCCTATTGCATAAAAAATTAACAAATCACCCTAATTATAGCAAAGTCTTTGGCTCGCATGCTGGCACTCCCAGGCAGGCAGAGTAGATCCTAACTAAGTCCTCCTATGGTTCTAGTTAGTTTGTCCAACACAAAGCATCAGGGACCATGTAGCATTAAGACACATCACTCCTCTTTGATGATGAATATAGTACCACCTTTCAATTTTTAAAACTGAATAGAAACGTTGCATTTTTCCCACAGGGTGTTTCATTAAAAGTTGAACCTAACACTTTGTACCAAAAATGTGAAGAGTGACAAGTAAGAAAACTCTGACTTTAAAATATGATTCTTTAGTGATGTAGGAATTTGAAGGCACGTTGTATTTTTAGATAATCAGGTGTCAATAAGTAGCAGACATAGCTACATCTTGTGTGAAAATTGTTGAGAAACACAAAGTCAACAAAGGTAAGAATTCATAATGTATATTCACATCAGGGATACACCTAGATCTAAGAGGAGCAAAAGGAATAAAGAAAGAACAAAGGAGACGAAGTTTTCTTTGGTGGGCATGCCCAGAGTCACATAGGTAAGACCAATATGAATTACTGAGATCAAATGAATTCTGAAAAATTCTTTTACCTTTATAAAGCTACTGATATGTTCCTCAACACACAAGCTCACCTGTCTGATGTAAGTGAAAATATACCCTTTGTTAGTCATAAGGAAGAAATTGACACTGCTGTTTCTAGAAGGCTTACAACTTTGCTTTTGAGGATCCCTCTGGCACCACACCACCTAACCTTCTCTTATGCTATACTGCAGTTACTTTCAAAAAGGTTGGACCACTCTTCTGAGTTGCTTCTAGATGAATTGATGGTTTTGAATAGGGATTAGGTGCTTAGACTTGCCCAAAGAATATTTGACGATAGCTTTTCCTTCTTCCTAGTCAAATCACTGTTGACTTCGAGGACAAGATCTTTCCCATGGTTCCTTTGATTGGCATGGCACCCACCTCATTGGTACCACTCCACTAATCTATACTGGCTTTCCTATAACAAAGATTTTACAAAAGAATTGAAAAGGTTCCTGCCTGATTATTACACTGTATAGGTTTAATCTGAGTTTCACAACTGGCCAGGCTAGTGAACCCAGAAAACCAACTTTGCATCTGTTTATCTGTGTTGTAGCCATAAAAGTGGGGTGATGAGACCTAACTCACAAGCCTGCTGAAGGTTGAATGGAGGGGGAGGGAGATCTTTGATCTTCAACCTGATCTTATTTAACTTTCACAGAATTCAAGTTGTTTAACTTTCCAGTGACGTACGTGCAAACAAGTACCAGCAACCGGGGAACTTTTTTTTTTTTATGTCTAGACACTTACATATCCCATGCAATAGATTTTGGTTCCTTCATGTTTATATAGCAGCGTTGCAGGAAGATAAATGCCACATACCCACTCAACAGGAAGGGATGATTGACAGATAGCATTGACCTTCTCTGCGGAAATCATAGATTTTTCAAAACAAGCACTTTAAATAAAACTACATAAATATGCAATGTGCATCAAAAAAATATACGGCTGTGATTGTTTGAATAACATCTCTTCTCTCGCAGCTTCCATCTTCGCTTTATTGCTTGGTGTGCTATTTGCCACTGAAGAGGAAGGCTATTGGGATGTTTGTTATAATCGTCTGCTTAAGGTTCGTTGGCAGATCACATGTTTTACCTAATTAAATAATGTCCCAATTAATTGATTTGTTTGTAGACATTCTTAATTTAGTAAACGCTGAGCAGAATGCTAAAAATACCATTATATTTCTGACAGAGGCACCGCTAAAGCCTGATAATTGATAGCTTTGCTGTTTTCTCTGATGGCCTGAAAAGCTTTTAAAGCTAAATTCTGTAATCATGTTCATCTTTGGAAATTAGTTTTGTGAAACCACACATTTAGTTCTTGCTGAGAAATCTCATTTTAGTCATTTTAACATAATTTATAATGCATAAACTAAATTAGCTTTTGTAGCTAAGCCAGCACATTTTTCTTTAATTTTTATCTCATCCTAATATATTTTTGACCTTGAAAACTGTAATGTCTGTTGGATATTGAAGCCTCTGAACAAAGAAAATCATTTCCATTCCATCACTATGGTTACACTTTCTTCGCTCTCCAGCGCTGAACAGCGCTGAAAGTGTTGAATCTGGATTCCTCAGGAGGGCAAGGGGAACTTCATGTAATATCATTTAGTTCTGATTAAATAAACACATATACATAATGGAACCCAGGAAAGTAGCAAATGGCTTCACTCTGTTTACATTGCATATGATATGACTGATAGGAAGGGGCAATATATCACCCAGTGTCATTCGCTTCCCTTTCTGTTGTGTGTGGTTTTTCCCTAGGCAGTCACACATACATATTCGGCTCAAAAAACAGTCAAAATGCCAGGCAACTCCTAACACCTCCAGTACTCCTCAAGTCAAAGTGGTCTCATTTCCTTCTAACATCAGAAGGCGTCAACTGAGATGTATACATTCCCTATCCACCAGAGATGCCTTTCACAGGAGCTCCTGCCATGTCTCCCACCATCCTAAAATGGCTTTGACTGCCCTACAGAAACACAGTAAGCCCTTGGTCATTCAAACAGATGCTGTATTGCTGGCATCAATACGAAAAAAAAATACAGTTTTGTTTGGTGTCTTGGTTTGGTTTGTTGTTTTGTTTATGGATAGCACCTTTTGGTGAAATCTTGTTATCACTTTCTCACAATGTCAATTACAATGTGGGTTTTGACCCTTCTACTTTGTAGTTCATGTATCAAAGCTATCTTGAAGAAAACTGTTCACAAAGATTTGCTATCTTCTAGGGGTCATACTGTTTTCTAGAAAAATAAGAGTGTTAATTAGCTTTCTGTAGCCCTGACACAATTTCCAGAGACAGCTCGGAGGGGAATTATTGTTTCTGAGCATGATTTCGAAGCACTCATTCAATAACCACGTGACCCTGTGTGTTTGGGCATCACAATGGGTACATATGGCAGAAGACATTTGCATCTCATGACAGACAGGAACTGAGGTTAATGGGGGTTGGATAGGGACCGAGGAACTGGTTTAATCTTAAAGGCACAATCCAAGTAACCTACTTCCTCAAACTAAGCCTTGATTTCTAATTTTCATGAGATCCCAAAATAGTACCACCAGCTGGGGACCAAGCATTCAAACCATGAGTTTGTAAGAACATTTCAGATTCAAAAAATAACAATATCCAATCAGTAATGTAGCATGTTGGACTTACATAAACTCATAGGAACTATCTCAGCTCAGAAGTTTGTGTTCTCCCAGATTTCTAGCTACCTGTGTGGATGGTGAGAGCCATGCTGACTTCAGCAGCAAATACGGGAACAAGAAAGAGGGTGAGGAAAGAAATAGCCAGAGCCAAGGTTGGAAGTCTTCCTCCTAAATAGCTTTCAGATACAGAAAACATAGTAGTTATTTCCGGCCCCTATAAATAGGAAGCATGGCATAAATGTGTGTGGTAAGGGAAGTCAGGAGAATTGTTCAAGGAGTCCACTGTTTCATAAGACTTCATAATCTTGATGGAGGAACACAGCACACTGCATCCAGCTGAATAGCAGAACGATATTACAGCTCCAAATCAGGAAGCCCTCAGCCAGCACTATATGTGGCTGCATTTACAGAAATAGATCTCTATTTATGCTAAGAATACTGGAGCTTGGAAGGACAGTCCATATGTGGCAAAGGGGGTGGGGTTAACTAAGTTCTATGGAATTCTTGTAAATTGGTCAACAGTTTTGTTTTCTTTTTGTTTTTGTTTTTGGGGGTGGGGTGGGATATTTTATTTACCTGTCAAATGTTATCCCCTTTCCCAGTTTCCCCTCCGGAAACCCCCTATTCCCCCTCCTCCTGAGGGTGCTCCCCCACCCACCCACATACTCCACCTCCGTGCTCTGGCGTTTCCCTATGCTGGAGCATCAAGCCTTCACAGGACCATGGACTTCTCCTACCACTGATACCCAACAAGGCCATCCTCTGCTACATATGTGTCTGGAGCCATGGATTGCTCCTTGGTTGGTGGTTTAGTCCCTGGGAGCTCTGGGGGTGATCTGCTTTGTTGATATTATTGTTCTTCCTATGGGGTTGCAAACCCCTTAAGCTCCTTCATTCCTTTCTCTAACTGCTCCATTGAGGACTCTGTTCTCAGTCCAATGGGTGGCTGGGAGCATCTGCCTCTGTATTTTTCAGGCTCTGGCAGTCTCTCAGGAGACAGCTATATCAGGCTTCTGTCAGCAAGCACTTCTGGACATCAGCAATAGTGTCTGGGTTTGGTGACTGTATATGGAATGGATCCCCCCAGATGGGGCAGTCTCTGGGTGGCCTTTCCTTCTGTCTCTGCTCTACAATTTGTCCCCATATTTCCTTTAGAAGGGAGAAATTCTGGGTTAAAAATTTGGAGATGAGTGGGTGGCCTCATCCCTCAACTGGGACCTTGCCAAGCCTCTGGATATGGTCTCTACAGGTTCTCCTTCCCCTTTATTGGGCATTTCAGCTAATCTCATCCCCATTGGGTCCTAGGAGCCTCTTGCTTTCCTGGCATCTGAGACTTGCTTGGCTACCACTAGTTCTCCATTGCTACACACCTCTTAACCCTCTGTATAACATCCCCATCTCCTCCCATACCAGAACCTGCCCCCTTTTCCCCTCCCCCTCCTCTCTTCCACCCAAGTCCTTACCACCCTTTATCTCCTATGAGTATTTTGTTCGCCTTTCTAAGAAGGACTGAAGCATCCACAATTTGGTCTTCCTTCTTCTTGAGCTTCATATGGTCTGTGAACTGTATCTTGGGTATTCTGAGGTTGTATGGTAATATCCACTTATCAGTGAGTGCATACCATTGTGTGTTCTTTTGTGACTGGGTTACCTCACTCAGGATGATATTTTCTAGTTCCATCCATTTGCCTAAGTATTTCATGGAGTCATTACTTTTAAGATCTGAGTCGTACTCCATTATCTAAATTTTCTGTATCCATTCCTCTGTTGTAAGACATCTGGGTTTTTCCAACTCTCTGTCAGTATAAATAAAGTTGCTGTGAACATAGCAGAGCATGTGTCTTTGTTATATGTTGGAGCATCTTTTGAGTATAGATGGGTCCTCAGGCAACACTATGTCCAACTGTCTGAGGAACCACCAGACTTATTTCCAAAGTGGTTATACCACCTTGCAATCCCACCAACAATGGAGGAGTGTTCCTCTTTCTCCACATTCTCACCAGCATCTGAGTTTTTGATCTCAGCCTTTCTGACTGGTGTGAGGTGGAATTTCAGGGTTGTTTTGATTTGCATTTCCCTGATGACTAAAGATGTTGAACATTTCTTTAGTTGCTTCTTGAGCATTTGATATTCTTCAGATGAGAATTCTTAGTTTAGACTGTATCCCACTTTTTAGTAGATTTATTTGGTCCTCTGGAGTCTAGCTTCTTGCGTTTTTTATTTGAATATTTCTGTAAGCCTCTAAGCATAAGGACTGGTTGCCTAAAACTTGACCCCAGCTTAATTGGTGACAGTGAAAGCTAATACCAGAGTCTAAGAGGGAGTTTTTACTCAAGAAGCCAGTCTCAAAACTGGATAACAGCAGCATCATTTAAGCAGTTCTGCAATACATCCCTAAGACAGGGGTAGGTTTGTTGAGATGCAAGGAGCCATTATGTATTGGTCAAGCAACTAAATGTCAATGGGTGTGGCCGGGCATGTTTCATCAGAGGTAATTTATACAAACTGGGAATTTACCTAAAAAATAACTTGTTATAAAGATTATTTGGGATAATGAAAGTCTAATGACAGTTTTAGCAAATGAAAAACCAATGAAGGAAAGTCCACTTTATATTTTGACCAGCCTCGAGTATTTTTTTTTTTCATTATGCACTGGGACCAATCCAGAACAGGTCACCATTGCCCAACTTCACTGGGGATTCTTATGACGTAGCACACTGCCTCAGAAATGGAAATTCAAAGCTATCAGTGGTATGCAAGATAACAGTTCTGCAATGATGGCCTTTACCCTAATCCCTAGAACTTGTGATTATATTGCAAGGTAAAAATGAGGAAAAGAAAAGAAAAAGGAGAAAAGAATTAAGGTTACAAAATAACTAAGGCTACCAAGCTGTTAACATTCCTATGTGAAAACTCTTCATGTGATCCCAGAATAATCATGTTTCTCTTTTATAAAAAAAATATTTTCTACCGCACACTAGTCAGAATGGCTAAGATCAAAAAGTCAGGTGACAGCAGATGCTGGCAAGGATGTAAAGAAAGAGGGACACTCCTCCATTGCTGGCAGGATTGCAAGCTGGCACAACCACTCTGGAAATCAGTCTGGTGGTTCCTCAGAAAATTGGACATAGTACTACCAGAGGATCCAGAAATACCTCTCCTGGGCATATATCCAGAAGATACTCCAACATGTAATAAGGACACATGCTCCACTATGTTAATAGCAGCCTTATTTATAATAGGAAGAAGCTGGAAAGAACCCAGATGTCCCTCAACAGAGGAATTGATACAGAAAATGTGATACATTCACACAATGGAATACTACTCAGCTATTAAAAACGATAAATATATGAAATTCATAGGCAAATGGATGGATCTGGAAGGTATCATCCTGAGTGAGTTAACCCAATCACAAAAGAACTCACATGATATGTACTCACTGATAAGTGGATATTAGCCCAGAAGCTCAGAAATCCCAAGATACAATTTACAAAACACATGAAACTCAAGAAGGAAGACCAAAGTGTGGATACTTCCATCCTTCTTAAAAGGGAGAACAAAAATGGATGGAGTTACAGAGACAAAGTTTGGAGCAGAGACTGCCCCACCTGGGGCTCCATCCCATAAACAACTACCAAACCCAGCCACTACTGCAGATGTCATCAAGATTTTCCTGACTGGAGTCTAATATAGCTGTCTCCTTAGAGGCCCTGCCAGTGCCTGGCAAATACAGAAGTGGATGTTCATAGTCATCCATTGGACAGAGCAAAGGGTCCCCAATGAAGGAGATAGAGAAAGTACCCAAGGAGCTAAAGAGGTTTGCAGCCCTATAAGAGGAACAACAGTATGAACTAACTAGTACCTCCAGAGCTCCATGGGACTAAACCATCAACCAAAAAAAAACAAACAAACAATAAACAAAAAAACAAACAAACAAACAAAAAAAGCATGGTGGGACTCATGGCTCTAGCTGCATATGTAGCAGAGGATGGCCTACTCAGTCATCAGTGGGAGGAGAGGCCCTAGGTCTTGTGAAGGTTCTGTGCCCCAGTATAAGGGAATGCCAGGGCCAGGAAGCAGGAGCTGGTAGATTAGTGAACAGGGGGAGTGGGAGGGGATAGGGGGTTTTTTGGAGGGAAATCAGGAAAAAGGATAACATTTGAAATGTAAATAAAAAATTCTCATAAAAATGCAAATCTAAAAAAAGTATTTATTTTATATACATATATATATGTGCACCTGAGTGTGTGGGGTGTCCAGGACTGGGTGGAGTGGGAGTGCTGCACCCCAACACACCCGAAAAGATAGTCCCTGATTTAAAAGCATATCTCATGATGATGGTAGAGGACATCAAGAAGGAGTTTAATAACTCAAACAATTACAGGAGAACACTGCTAAACAGGTAGAAGACCTTAAAGAGGAAAGACAAAAATCCCTTAAAGAATTGCAGGAAAACACAACCAAACAGGTGATGGAATTGAATAAAACCATCCAAGACCTAAAAAGGGAAGTAGACACAATAAAGAAAACTCAAAGTGAGGCAACACTGGAGATAGAAACCCTACAAAAGAAATCTGGAACCATAGATGCAAGCATCAGCAACAGAATACAAGAGATGGAAGAGAGAATTTCAGGTGCAAAAGATTCCATAGAGAACATTGGCACAACAATCAAAGAAAATATAAAATTAAAAAAGATCCTAACTCAAAACATCCAGGAAATCCAGGACACAATGAGAAGACCAAACCTACGAATAATAGGAGTAGATGAGAATGAAGATTTTCAACATAAGGGGCCAGAAAATATCTTCAACAAAATTATAGAAAACTTCCCCAACCTAAAGAAAGAGATGCCCATGAACATACAAGAAGCCTACAGAACTCCAAATAGACTGGACCAGAAAAGAAATTCCACCCGACACATAATAATCAGAACAACAAATGCACTAAATAAAGATAGAATATTAAAAGCAGTAAGGAAAAAGGTCAAGTAACATATAAAGGCAGGCCTATCAGAATTACACCAGACTTTTCACCAGAGACTATGAAAGCCAGAAGAGCCTGGACAGATGTTATACAGACACTAAGAGAACACAAATGCCAGCCCAGGCTACTACACCCAGGCAAACTCTGAATTACCATAGATGGAGAAAACAAAGTATTCGATGACAAAACCAAATTCACACATTATCTTTCCACGAATCCACTCCTTCAAAGGATAGTAACAGAAAAAAACCAATACAAGGACAGAAACCACGCCCTAGAAAAAGCAAGAAGGTAATCCCTCAACAAACCAAAAAGAAGACAGCCACAAGAACAGAATGCAAACTCTAACAACAAAAATAATAGGAAGCAACAATTACTTTTCCTTAATATCTCTTAATATCAATGGACTCAATTCCCCAATAAAAAGACATAGACTAACAGACTGGCTACACAAACAGGACCCAACATTCTGTTGCTTACAGGAAACAGATCTTAGGGAAAAAGACAGACACTACCTCAGAGTGAAAGGCTGGAAAACAATTTTCCAAGCAAATGGTCTGAAGAAACAAGCAGGAGTAGCCATTCTAATATCGAATAAAATCGACTTCCAACCCAAAGTTATCAAAAAAGACAAGGACGGACACTTCATACTCATCAAAGGTAAAATCCTCCAAGAGGATCTCTCAATTCTGAATAGTTATGCTCCAAATGCAAGGGCAGCCAAATTCATTAAAGAAACTTTAGTAAAGCTCAAAGCACATATTGCACCTCACACAATAATAGTGGGAGACTTCAACACACCACTTTCATCAATGGACAGATCATGGAAACAGAAACTAAACAGGGACACAGTATAACTAACAGAATTTATGAAAGAAATGGACTTAACAGATATCTACAGAACATTTTTTCCTAAAACAAAAGGATATACCTTCTTCTCAGCACCTCATGGTACCTTCTCTGAAACTGACCATATAACTGGTCACAAAACAGGCCTCAACAGATACAAAAATATTGAAATCGTCACATGCATCCTATCAGACCACCATGGACTAAGGCTGATCTTCAATAACAACATAAATAATGGAAAGCCAACTTTCACATGAAAACTGAACAACACTCTTCTCAATGATACCTTGGACAAGGAAGGAATAAAGAAAGAAATTAAAGACTTTTTAGAGTTTAATGAAAATGAAGCCACAACATACCCAAACTTATGGGACACAATGAAAGCATTTCTAAGAGGGAAACTCATGGCTCTGAGTGACGCCAAAAAGAAACTAGAGAGAGCACACACTAACAGCTTGACAACACACCTAAAATCTCTAGAAAAAAAGGAAGCAAATTCACCCAAGAGGAGTAGATGGCAGGAAATAATCAAACTCAGGGGTGAAATCAACCAAGTGGAAACAAGAAGAACTATTCAAAGTATCAAACAAACAAGGAGCTAGTTCTTTGAGAAAATCAACAAGATAGATAAACCCTTAGCCAGACTCACTAGAGGGAATAGGGACAGCATCCTAATTAACAAAATCAGAAATGAGAAGGGAGACATAACAACAGATCCTGAAGAAATCCAAAACACCATCAGATCCTTCTACAAAAGGCTATACTCAACAAACCTGGAAAACCTGGACGAAATGGACAAATTTCTAGACAGATACCAGGTAGCAAAGTTAAACCAGGATCAAGTTAACGATCTAAACAGTCCCATTTCCCCTAAAGAAATAGAAGCAGTCATTAATAGTCTCCCAACCAAAACAAGCCCAGGACCAGATGGGTTTAGAGCAGAGTTCTATCAGACCTTCAAAGAAGATCTAATTCCAGTTCTGCACAAACTATTCCACAAAATAGAAGTAGAAGGTACTCTACCCAACTCATTCTATGAAGCCACAATTACTCTGATACCTAAACAACAGAAAGATCCAAAAAAGATAGAAAACTTCAGACCAATTTCCCTTATGAATATTGATGCAAAAGTACTCAATAAAATTCTCACTAACCGAATCCAAGAACACATTAAAACAATCATCCATCCTGGCCAAGTAGGTTTTATTCCAGGGATGCAGGGATGGTTTAATATACAGAAATCCATCAACATAATCCATTATATAAACAAACTCAAAGACAAAAACCACATGATCATCTTGTTAGACGCAGAGAAAGCATTTGACAAAATCCAACACCTGTTCATGATAAAAGTCTTGGAAAGATCAGGAATTCAAGGCCCATACCTAACCATAATAAAAGCAATCTACAGCAAACCAGTAGTAAAGTAAAGGGTGAGAAGCTGGGTGAGAAGCTGGAAACAATCCCACTAAAATCAGGGACTAGACAAGACTGCCCACTTTCTCCCTACCTATTCAACATTGTACTTGAAGTCCTAGCCAGAGCAATTCGACAACAAAAGGAAATCAAAAGGATACAAATTGAAAAGAAGAAGTCAAAATAGCACTTTTTGCAGATGATATGATAGTATATATAAGTGACCCTAAAAATTCCACCAGAGAACTCCTAAACCTGATAAACAGCTTCAATGAAGTAGCTGGATATAAAATTAACTCAAACAAGTCAATGGCCTCTCTCTACACAAGGAATAAACAGGCTTAGAAAGAAATTAGGGAAACAACACCCTTCTCAATTGTCACAAATAATATAAAATATCTTGGCATGACTCTAACTAAGGAAGTGAAAGATCTGTATGATAAGAACTTCAATTCTCTGAAGAAAGAAATTAAAGAAGATCTCAGAAGATGGAAAGATCTCCCATGCTCATAGATTGGCAGGATCAACATTGTAAAAATGGCTATCTTGCCAAAAGCAATCTACACATTCAATGCAATCCCCATCAAAATTCCAACTCAATTCTTCAATGAATTAGGAAGAGCAATCTGCAAATTCATCTGGAATAACAAAAAACCTAGGATAGCAAAAACTCTTCTCAAGGATAAAAGAACCTCTGGTGAAATCACCATGCCTGACCTAAAGCTTTACTATAGAGCAATTGTGATAAAAACTGCATGGTACTGGTATAGAGACAGACAAGTAGACCAATGGAACAGAATTGAAGACCCAGAAATGAACCCACACACCTATGGTCACTTGATCTTTGACAAGGGAGCTAAAGCCATCCAGTGGAAAAAAGACAGCATTTTCAACAAATGGTGCTGGCACAACTGGTTGTTATCATTTAGAAGAATGTGAATTGATCCATTCCTATCTCCTTGTACTGAGGTCAAACCTAAGTGGATCAAGGAGCTCCACATAAAACCAGAGACACTGAAACTTATAGAGGAGAAAGTGGGGAAAAGCCTAGAAGATATTGGCACAGGGGAGAAATTCCTGAATAGAACAGCAATGGCTTGTGCTGTAAGAGCAAGAATTGACAAATGGGACCTCATGAAACTGCAAAGCTTCTGTAAGGAAAAGACACTGTCAATAATACAAAAAGACCACCAACAGATTGGGAAAGGATCTTTACCTATCCTAAATCAGATAGGGGACTAATATCCAATATATATAAAGAATTCAAGAAGGTAGACTCCATCTTAGCGAGGCTGCTGTGGTCCACATGACTCTCTGAGCTTCGCCATGCCACCCAAAGATGACAAGAAGAAAGATGCTGGAAAGTTGGCCAAAAAGGATAAAGACCCAGTAAATAAATCTGGTGGCAAGGCCAAGAAGAAGAAGTGGTCCAAAGGCAAAGTTCGGGACAAGCTGAACAATCTTGTCCTGTTCGACAAAGCAACATACGACAAGCTCTGTAAGGAGGTTCCGAACTATAAGCTTATTACTCCAGCCGTGGTCTCTGAGAGACTGAAGATTCATGGTTCCTTGGCCAGGGCAGCCCTTCAGGAGCTCCTTAGTAAAGGACTTATCAAGCTGGGTTAAAAGCACAAGCCCACATAATTTACACCAGAAACACAAAGGGTGGAGAAGCTACGGCTGCTGGTGAGGATTCATGAACAGGTTCAATCAGCTGTGCATTTGGGAAAATAAAACTTTATTGAATAATAAAAAAAAAAATAACCAGAAAATCAAACAACCCCATTAAAAATAGGGCTCAGAGCTAAACAAAGAATTCTCACCTAAGGAATACCGAATGGCTGAGAAACACCTGAAAAAATGTTCAACATCCTTAATCATCAGGGAAATGCAAATCAAAACAACCCTGAGATTCCATCTCACACCAGTCAGAATGGCTAAGATCAAAAATTCAGGTGACAACAGATGCTGGCGAGGATGTGGAGAAAGAGGAACACTCCTCCATTGTTGGTGGGATTGCAAGCTTGTACAACCACTCCGGAAATCAGTCTGGTGGTTCCTCAGAAAATTGGACATGGTACTACTGGAGGATCCCGAAATACTTCTCCTGGGCATATATCCATAAGATGTTCCAACTAGTAAGAAAGACACATGCTCCACTATGTTCATAGCAGCCTTATTTATAATAGCCAGAAGTTGGAAAGAACCCAGATGCCCCTCAACAGAGGAATGGATATAGAAAATGTGGTACATTTACACAATGGAGTACTACTCAGCTTTTAATAAGAATGAATTTATGAAATTCCTAGGCAAATGGTTGGACCCGGAGGGCATCATCCTGAGTAAGGTAACACAATCACAAAAGAACTCAAATGATATGTACTCACTGATAAGTGGATATTAGCCCAGAAACTTAGAATACCCAATATATAAGGTACAATTTGCAAAACATGAAACTCAAGAACAACGAAGACCAAAGTGTGGACACTTTGCTCCTTCTTAGAATTGGGAACAAAACACCCATGGAAGGAGTTACAGAGACAAAGTTTGGAGCTGAGACAAAAGGATGGACCATCTAGAGACTGCCATATCCAGGGATCCACCCCATAATCAGCCTCCAAACACTGACCCCATTGCATACACTAGCAAGATTTTGCTGAAAAAACCCTGATATAGCTGTCTCTTTTGAGTCTATGCCGGGGCCTAGCAAACACAGAAGTGGATGCTCACAGTCAGCTATTGGATGGATCACAGGGCCCCCAATGGAGGAGCTAGAGAAAGTACCCAAGGAGCTAAAGGGATCTGCAACCCTATAGGTAGAACAACATTATGAACTAACCAGTACCCTGGAGCTCTTGACTCTAGCTGCATATGTATCAAAAGATGGCCTAGTTGGCCATCACTGGAAAGAGAGGCCCATTGGACTTGCAAACTTTATATGCCCCAGTACAGGGAAATGCCAGGGCCAAAAAGTGGGAGTGGGTGGGTAGGGGAGTTGGGGGGAAGGTATGGGGGACTTTTGGGATAACATTGGAAATGTAAATGAGGAAAATACCTAATTAAAAAAAAAGGCATGTGTCACCACTGCCTGCTGGAAGATAACCTTAATATATGAATTATTTCACCTTCTTAGCAATTATTATTGATAACATAACATAGTACATCTCACACTAACCTTCTTAGTTGGATCTGGACAATACCTGAGCTGTTGACATGTTTGAAATGAAGCACAAAGAACTATGAAGCCACCGTGGTGTAAAGTCCAAGATAAAAACAAAAACAAAACAACAAGGTGATTATGCTGAGCTAAGCATGAATCCTTTCTGGGATATTGGGAGATCCTGATAACCAAAGCTGCTTATTAAAACTATAGGTTTATGAAAACTATCAAGAATTGCATAATCTAGAGAGAAGATCATTTAGAGGAGAGAGTGAGATCAAACTGTTTCAGTGCCAGCTTGCCTTCTGAGAACCAGTGGGCTGTGTTCTTGCAGCCTCCCTCTGTTTTTGTGTGACCTTCTTGTTTCCACAACTGAATCAAAATGCTTCTGTATCTCGTAGGGCTCACTCTGTCCCTTTACTTCACACTCATTCCTCATTCTGGAGTTCTGAATTCTTTGATGTGTGTCTCCTGATTTATCTTCTCTGAGTTCAGATAGCTTAGATATCTGAATTTTTTCCCCTCTTTTCTTTCTTTTCCTTCTAATCTGTTCTTTAAATGTCAGATTTGGTCAAAGGTCTTTCTGTTTTTACACAGGGCTTGTATTGTTTCCTTTTTGTTTTGAGAGAAAAAAAGATCTTTTAAATTCATATCGATATAACAGGTTTTGTTGTTCTTTTTAATAACATACGTTTATCTCAGTGAAAGTCATGATAAATATCTCTGAAGAGACAAATAAATTCACTTTCTTCAGCATCTACTCATGATGGATGCTTTTCTTCATTATAATTTAAGGATAGAAAGATTTAAAAAAAAGTGGTCCTTACACTGTAAGAATCCACCAGCCAGTAAGAAAGAATCACAACTACATTCTAGAAATATATAAATGTTCTGACATGTACTTGGAGGCCTTGGTTGATAGCACTATAGGATGCTTTTGGTCTCAGGATGCCTCAGCCAAAATTCTTCATCTATCTTCCAACTTAGAGAAAAGAAAGAAAAAAATGGGAGGGTGTCCATCCAACCAGCAACCTACAAATCCCTGCACTGCCAGTGCCCCAGGACAAGGAGAACAAGGAGCACTATAGCATAGGAAGGTAGGTAACCTCTCCAGATCATTCTGTGCATTCTTTCAACACACCCACTAAAAACCCCACCAGGAAAGAGATGCTGAAATGGAACCAAGTGGATTCCAGCTACCTGCAAACTTTAAGTAACAGAGAAACCTTCCCTATATCTCATTGAAGACATACTTATCATTAACCAGGTCTTAGAAAACAGCCCTCTATACACTGAAGACTTTCATTCTCAACACATGGTTCATGGTCTGATTGGTTGGTTGGTTGGTTGGTTGGTTGGTTGGTTGGTTGGTTGGTTGGTTGGTTGGTTGGTTGATTGGTTGGTTGGTTGGTTGGTTGGTTGGTTGTTCTTTCAGTCCTTTTTCTAGACTAGTAGGCTAGTTCCCTTAATGTCATCACCAGTTCCTTACTTTATATCCTATGGCTCTTTAAAAAATCATTTACTTGGCTTATTCTTCCTCAGCATTATCCATAACCATCACCTCCCTCTTTCTAAGACACTGTTTTAATTCCAAGTGCATTTTTAATTTTCTGGATACTAAATTCAATCTCTTCCTGTGGGTCCTTCTCAACTACTGTGAACAAAGCTTCTCTAAAAATGAAAGTCAAAGTCTTCAGTTACCTTTGAAAACTATGTGGAAAAAATATTTCTTCACACTTAGTCACATGTTTCAACTCATTTTAAAAAAACAAAAAACAAACAAACAAACAAACAAAAAAACCACCAGCACCAAAACTCGTTGAAGCATTTTGTACCCCACCAGTTTCACATCCTGGCTGATGTATAATGCTAGGATTTCTAAATTAAAGCAATCCTAAAAGTACAGTGCTATCCTAAATTTGTGTCAGCCTGTACTTCATTGAGGGTCAGCAATGCACGAACGATATTATAAGAGCTTAACTCCTACTTATGAATCTCCCTTTGGCAAATAAAACATTAGCAATTGTTATCAGGATTTCACATTATTTTTACTGGATCTTATGTACTCTTATGCACTCATATACAAGTCCTTTTTCATAATTAACATACTGTGACTATTTGGTAGTATGTTGGCCAATTCATTCCTTTACTGTATATTTTATTTTTAAAAGATAATAGTGAAATAAAATATAAGATAAAATGAAAAGTAACACATCAGATTTAGGTAAAACAAAGAAACAGAAAAAGAGCCTAGTAGAAGGCAAAGGAAACAAAGAACCTCTTATTCTCATATTCAGAAATCTTATAGAAACACTAGACTGGAAGCCATAATAGAGGCAAACAACTTAATGCAGATCTTTGTAGGCTTTGTGCATGCTGCCTCAAGTCTCTGTGAATTTATGTCTGTGTCGGTTCTTGTTTTCTTAGTGTCCTCCATCCCCTCTGGCTCTTACCCTCTTTCGGCCTCCACTTCTGCAGGGTTCCCTGAGCCCTGAGGGTAGGGCTTTGATGGATATGTTCAGTTCAGAACTGAGTATTCTAAGGTCTTTCACTCTCTGTCTAGTGTCTGGCTGTGGGTCTCTGTATTTGTTCCTATCTTCTGCATGAGAAAGCCTCTATAAGAATACCTGAGCAAGGCCCTGATCTAAGAGTATAACAGAATTGCATTAGGAGTCATTTTACTGCTATAGTTTGTGATTGGTTTGTTGGGTTTTAGAAGGAACAGTATTTAGTTTTACCTTTGATCCCTGGGCTATTTAGTCTTCGGGCATTAGTAAACCATGCACTAGTGGGTATGGTTTCGATCTCAAGGAGTGACCCTTAGGTCAAATCAGATATTGGTGGTTACCCCATGACCTTTGTGCCACAATCACTCTAGCATATCTTGCAAGCAGGACACCATTGTAGATAAAAGGGTTTCTGGTTGGTTGGCTTGATGTTTGCATTTCTCTTTGGTTATTGTGAAGAGTGCCTTCCTGTATCAAATACACTAGACTGTAGGGGGAAAGGCTCTACATGGGCATCAGCTCAGCTTCTTCATGTGCTGTTGAAGATGTTGCAGTCAGTTTGTAGAGACTTTATAGTCTTAGTAACAGTCTGGGCTGTTTAGGAATTCCCACAGGAACCTTTTGGCTCACAACACAATTAGGTCTAATCGAATCTCAGAGTATTAAGGTTCATTGGTAACAAAAGATGTCCACTTAGGACCATATTCCCCCATTATTTAGTTATTTCATTCAGATTGCCTCTATATGTATATATTTTAGTTTCTACTGCATTAGGTTTCCATACTACTCCTCAAATGACCCTTAATTTTAACTATCTTTCCCCATACTTCCTATTGTCCTATCTCTCCCTAATCAATATTCCCATCCCAGTCATCTATCTTTACCCATCCATATCTACCTATTCTATATCTATTATACTTCCTTTTCCCAAGGAGATTTTTCAGTCCCCTCTAGTCCCTTATTCTATACCTGACATCTGTGGGTTTATGAATTATACCTTGGTTATTCAGTTATCCTTGACTTAACACCTAATATAAACATATAAGTGGATATATACCATATTTGTCCTTCAGGTCTAGGTTACCTCACTCAAGATGATTTGTTTTGTAGTTCCATTCACTTACCTGGGAATTTCATGGTTCCATTTAAAAGCTGAGTAATACTTCATTATGTAAATGTACCATATTTTCTTTATACATTCTTCTGTTGAGGGACATCTAGGTTATTTGCACTTGTGGCTACTATGAATACAGCAGCAATGAATATGGTTGACCAAATGTCTCTGCAGTAGGATATATGCCCAAAAGCGGTATAGCTGGATATTGAGATAGATGGATTGATTTACATCTTCCTGAAAAACTGGTTCCCATTCTTGCTGTAGGAGTTTACACTACCACTACCAAGTGTTCCATTTATTATATACCCTTACCAGCACAAGCTGTCACTTATTTCATTAGAATTACCCATTCTTGTGGATGTAAGATGAAATTTCAAAGTACTTTTGATTTACATTGCCTTAATGACTAAGGATGTTGAATATTTCTTTAAGTAGTTTTCAGCCATTTGAATTTTCTCATTTGAGAACTGTCATTAGATTTGTACCCTATTTTTATTGGTTTGTTTGTTTCTTTCTTTCTTTGTTTTCTTCATTTATACTTTTCTTGAGTTCTTTATATATTTTGAATATTAGCTCTTTATCAGACATGGAGTTGGTAAAAGAAATTATTCTCATTCTATAAGTTGCTTATTTGTCCTTTGCCTTATAGAAGCTTTGCAGCTTTGTGTGCTTTTTGTCAATGTCAGTTATTATGCTAACTGTATCCTGTTCAGAAAATCTTTTCCTATGTCAATCAGGACTTTTCTCTACTTTTTCTTCTATCAGATTCGTGCAGTATGCTGAAGTCTTTGAGGTGGCTGAGTGTTGTGCACATTGATAAGCACAGATCTATTTGGACTCCTCGGCATGCAGCTCTCCAGTTTGAGGAGCACCATTTGTTGCTGTCTTTTTGCCACTGTGTATTTCTGGCTTCTTTATCAGAAATCCAGTGCACATAGGTGTGTGGATCTATGCCTGGGTCTTCATTACTATTACACTGATCAACATCCCTGCTTTTCTGAGAATATCAGTACTACTTTAATAAGTACAGTTCTATAATATTATTTGGAATCAGGATGATAATGGGTCAACAAGTCTTTGATCATTCAGGATTGTTTTAGCTATCTTGGATTTTTTTGGTTTTCCATATGAAAATTGCCCTTTTAAGAACTGTGAAGGATTGCATTAGAATTTTGATGGGAATTGCATTGAATTAATAGATTGCTTTTCATAGGATAGCCATTTTTACTATATTAGTTTTATGGAACTATGAGCATGGGAGATCTTTCCAACTTCTTATGGCTTCTTCAATTTATTTCTTTAATGTCTTGAATTTTTACCATACATGTATTTCACTTGCTTATTTATAGTTACCCCCAAGAAATACTACATTATTTGAGGCTAGTGTGAAAGATGTTTCTCTGGTTTCTTTCTCTGTCCATTTATTATTTGTATTCCTCTGCTCACAAATAGTCAATCTTTCTACCATTAAAAATATATTTTATATTTATATGGGTTTTGCCTACATAATGTATATTACATGTATGCCTCATGGGGGTTACTGATTTTTATGAATTAATTTTTATCCAGCTACTTTGCTGAAAGTTGTACTCAGCTGGAGGAGTTTCCTGGTATAAATTTTAGGGTCACTAATATATACTATCATACTACTTGACAATATAGATACTTTAACTTCTTGCTTTATAATTTTTATTCCTTTGCTCTCCTTAAGTTTCCTTATTACTTCATCTAATTCTTCAAGTACTATGTTGAATAGGCTTGCAGAGAGTGAACAACATTTACCTTATTCCTGATTTTAGTGAAATTGATTTGAGTTTCTCTCCATTTAAGTTGTTATCTACATGCTTACTGTAAACTTCCTTTTGTATGTTGAAGCATGCCCTTTGTATACTTTTTTTTAATTGGGTATTTATTTCTTTTACATTTACAATGCTATCCCAAAAGTCCCCCACATGCTTCCCCACCCACTCCCCCATCTACCCACTCCCACTTCTTGGCCCTGGCATTCCCCTGTACTGAGGCATATAAAGTTTGCAAGACCAATGGGCCTCTCTTTCCACTGATGGCCGACTCGGCCATCTTCTGATTCATATGCAGCTAGAGATACTAGCTTCGGGACAGGGAGGGGTGGGGGGGGCGTATTGGTTAGTTCATATTGTTGTTCCACCCATAGGGTTGCAAATCCCTTTAGCTCCTTGGGTACTTTTTCTAGCTCCTCCATTGGGGGCCCTGTGGTCCATTCAATAGCTGACTGTGAGCATCCACTTCTGTGTTTGCCAGGCCCCAGCATAGTCTCACAAGAGACAGCCATATCTAGGTCCTTTCAGCAAAATCTTGCTAGTGTATGCAATGGTGTCAGCGTTTGGAAGCTGATTATGGGATGGATCCCCTCTCAAGGCCTTTTATTATGAATGGGTGTTAGATTTTGTCAGAGATCTTTTTGGCCTCTATTGAGATCATCATGTAGTTTTGACTGTCAGCTTGTTTATATAGTAGTTTACATTTATCAATTTATGCATGTTGATCCTTCTTAAGAACTTTTTTGACTAGTCTAGGTCTTTTTCATTTCAAGATAATTTTGGGGGAAAAAAGAAGTTAATTGAGATACTTAGAGTTCATTGAAAATTTAGAGATCAGTAGGGAGATGTTGTTATTTTGTTATAATTAATACTGATGATAATACATTTCTTGGCTTACATGGATATTCTATAATCTAGCTCAGCAAAAATATTATGTTTTAGTTGTCTTATAGTTCAATAGTTTTAGGTCTTACATTTAAGTTTTGGATCTATTTAAAGATGGCTGTATAACTACAGTTAGGGAACCATTTTTCTTCCTCTGCTCACAAATAGTCAATCTTTCTAGCATTAGAAAATGTATTTTCTATTTACAGGGATTTTGCCTACATTATGTATACTACATGTATGCCTCATACTCCAGAGGCCAAAAGAAGGCATCCAATCTCCTTGAACTGGAAAGACAGCTGTGAGCCACCAATAGTGCTGGGAATCAAATCTAGGTCTTTTGGAAGAGCAACAATACTCGTAATTGATGAGCCATCACTTCAGACCCCTTGCTAGCAATTTTTATTTCTAATTAATGTTACTATAAACAATCTGTTTTCTCTTCGGGCCAATATTTTCTATTACATGCTTTGCTGCATATAAATACAATTGATAGTGTATGTTGAACCCTCTTTTGGATGTATAATAAATTCTTGTATTGGTTACTGTCAGGTGAGTGTTTTCCCAAGATAATCATGTCTGTGCAACTGTCTTAGTCAGGGTTTCAATTCCTGCACAAACATCATGACCAAGAAGCAGTTGGGGAGGAATGGGTTTATTCAGCTTACATTTCCACATTGCTGTTCATCACTGAAAGAAGTCAGGACTGGAACTCAAGCAGGTCAGGGAGCAGGAGCTGATGCAGAGACCATGGAGGGATGTTCCTTGCTGGCTTGCTTCCCCTGGCTTGCTCAGCCTGCTCTCTTAAAGAACCAAGACTACCAGCCCAGAGATGGTCCCACCCACAAGGGGCCTTTCCCCCTTGATCTCTAATTGAGAAAATGCCTTACAGTTGGATCTCATGGAGGTATTTCCTCAACTGAAGCTCCTTTCTCTGTGATAACTCCAGCTGTGTCAAGTTGACACAGAAAACCAGCCAGTACAGCAACATTCAATAGAAATTATAGAAATGGGTAACCTTGTTCTTTTCCCAATACCACTATTAAAAATATGCATTCTTTATCATTAAATATGCTTACAGTGGATTTTGTCAGATTAATAAAGCTTCATATCACTTCTATCACCAAGAAGCTTTTAAAATCATAAGTGGGAGTTGGATTTCTTTTTTTTCTTTTTTTTTTCTTTTTTTTTATTATGTATTTTCTTCAATTACATTTCCAATGCTATCCCAAAAGTCCCCCCCCCCACTCCCCTACCCACCCATTCCCATTTTTTGGCCCTGGCATTCCCCTGTACTGGGGCATATAACGTTTGCCTGACCAATGGGCCTCTCTTTCCAGTGATGGCCGACTAGGTCATCTTTTGATACATATGCAGCTAGAGTCAAGAGCTCTGGGGAACTGGTTAGTTCATAATGTTGTTCCTCCGATAGGGTTGCAGATCTCTTTAGCTCCTTGGATACTTTCTCTAGCTCCTCCATTGGGGGCCCTGTGATCCATCCAATAGTTGATTGTGAGCATCCACTTCTGTGTTTGCTAGGCCCCGGCCTAGTCTCACAAGGGACAGCTATATCACCATCCTTGCAACAAAGGCTTGCTAGTGTATGCAATGGTGTCATCGCTTGGAGGCTAATTATGGGATGGATCCCTGAATATGGCAGTCTCTAGATGGACCATCCTTTTGTCTCAGCTCCAAACTTTGTCTCTGTAACTCCTTCCATGGGTGATTGTTTCCAATTCTAAGAATGAGCAAAGTGTCCACACTTTGGTCTTCGTTCTTCTTCAGTTTCATATGTTTTACATATTGTACCTTATATCTCGCTATACTAAGTTTCTGGGTTAATATCCACTTATCAGTGAGTACATTTCATTTGAGTTCTTTTGTGATTGGGTTACCTCACTCAGGATGATGCCCTCCAGGTCCAACCATTTGCCTAGGAATTTCGTAATTCATTCTTTTTAATAGCTGAGTAGTACTCCATTGTGTAAATGTACCACATTTTTTGTATCCATTCCTCTGTTGAGGGACATCTGGGTTCTTTCCAGCTTCTGGCTATTATAAATAAGGCTGCTATGAACATAGTGGAGCATGTGTCCTTCTTACCGGTTGGGACATCTTCTGGATATATGCCCAGGAGAGGTATTGTGGGATCCTCCGGTAGTACTATGTCCAATTTTCGGAGGAACCACCAGACTGATTTCCAGAGTGGTTGTACAAGCTTGCAATCCCACCAACAATGGAGGAGTGTTCCTCTTTCTCCACATCCTCACCAGCATCTGCTGTCACCTGAATTTTTGATCTTAGCCATTCTGACTGGTGTGAGATGGAATCTCAGGGTTGTTTTGATTTGCATTTCCCTGATGATTAAGGATGTTGAACATTTTTTCAGGTGTTTCTCAGCCTTTCGGTATTCCTCGGGTGAGAATTCTTTGTTCAGCTCTGAGCCCCATTTTTTAAAAGGGCTATTTGATTTTCTGGAGTCCACCCTCTTGAGTTCTTTATATATATTGGATATTAGAAATCTATCTGATTTAAGATAGGTAAAGATCCTTTCCCAATCTGTTGGTGGTCTTTTTGTCTTATTGAGGAGTTGGATTTATAATTGTTTGTGTTTCGATGAGACATTTATGTCATTTTTCTTCTTTACATCTTCTATGTACAATTTTGACTTTTGAATGCTGAGACAATCTTATTCATTTGTAAGAAAATCCCTTCTTCATCACAATGTCCTATCCAATCATATATTTCTAGGATTAATTTCTAAAGTTGGTCAAGATTTCCACACCATTCCAGTATCTGAATGATAGGAAGCTGTAGAATCTAATTTACATTAGCTTCATAAAACTGAGAAGCATTTTCAACTCCTATTCTGAAAAATCTTGTATAAAATAGAAGTATTTCATCATTAAACAGAAAGTAAATTTCCCAGTTAAATAACTTTGGTATACAACTTAATCATGGAAAAATTTCAAGTTAAAGTTTTCATTACTTTATCATTTAACAGTGGTACTCAGAATTATTTTTTAGATTTCTTGGCAAGACATTATCCACAATACTTTTCTTATGAATTTTTAATGTCCAAGCATATCTAGTGATAGCCCCTTTTACATTTATTGTATTTGTCATTTGTATATTCTATAATTTCCTTTAACATCTTTACCTGTATAGTTAGAAAAAGATTCTCAATGGGGGTACCATGAAAGAATTAATACTCAGTGTTGAAAGTTGTCTATCATGTAAAATGAAATACATTTCTTATGAATCTGAAGTAACATTGTGTTACCTAAGTAACTCCCTATGTATGTAGAGAAAATAGACTAAATGCAATAATAATTGAAAAGAGAAAATTCTCAATTTTAATGGTCATTTCAAATCACCAGTTATTTGCTTTATGGGTTTCTTTCCTTACCACTTACTTATTTTGTTTACAATCTGTATACTATTTTGTGTTTCATCAGCTCTTTACTCTGTATCATCCTGTTTGCTCTACTTGCCTTGAGTATGATACACCCAGCTTCTCTTCTCTTTCTAAAATGCAAGTATATGTAGTTTTAACCTATACTTCTTCCTTAAAATACTAATTTTCTATTATAAATTTCTATCTAAATATTTCATGCATGACATTAAAATTTGATGCTTCGTGTTTATTGTGATTTATTAAGGTATTTTCTAGCAGTCTCTGTAACTCCATGTGTTGTGTGAATACTTAGAAACACATTGATTGTGGAAAGCTCACATTGGCAAGCAGGGGCTTTTCCACAAATATTCCTAGAAGAACTGGGTGTCCGTGTGCAGAAGAACAAAACTATACTTCTGTTTCATTTGTTGTTTTATGTGTTTCAGTTTGTAATTTAATCATATTTCTCCCTTCCCTTCAAACAATCCCATATACCGTTCCCATTTGTCTTCAAATTCATAACCTCTTTTTTCATTAATAATCATGAAAACCAACAAAAAATCTATTTAGAAAAAAATAAAATGTGAGACCTAAAAATATAAAATTACTGAAAGAACACACAAGCAAGTACACACACACACACACACACACACACACACACACACCTACGCATAACTTGGGAATCCTGTTTCATGTTTGTCTTATAATCCTGTTGTTCCCTTCATTTGCTCTTAGTTTGAGTTAAGCCAAACATCTTTCTGATCTTGTTTCGGTGCTCTTGTTGTCCTCTCAATAAATAAATAAATAAATAAATAAATAAATAAATAAATAAATATAAAAATAAGAAACACCAAGAACATTGCTCAGGTTAATGTCAAGAAATTTTTACTCTGATTTCTTCTGGTAGTTCTTATTATTTCAGGGCTCATGTTCAAGTCTTTAATACATTTGTTCTTGGCTTTTATGTATAGATAGTGGTCCTGGGCAAAAAGCCAAAGTTAAATATGGCCTTTCCCTCTCCCAAGATTCAGAGATCTGTTCTAGCTGTTTTCCAATGTCTGAAAACAGTTTTTTATAGAATTTGCCCAAGTTTATAGTTTTTCATAGCAAAAGGGAAGTCCAATAACCACCTCTCCCTATGGCTGGAACTGCACCTGCATTGGAACATAATACTTTATTTCCATCTTATAATAACTCTATGAAATAAATATCATCAAGCCACTTTGCAGCTGAAAAGATTAGTCACTTTCTGCTATCTTCTAAGACCCTCAAGGGCATAAAGGAATTACACTTGCTTTGTTGTTCATATTTCTTGACAGAGTGTTTGGCACACAATAGATGTTCAAGAAGTAAACTGTAGCAGGTAATGTGTTCATCATATAAGGATGAAACCTAAATCTCTAAAAAGACAAATCAGAGAATTATGTTCATATGTGTATATATGTTATACATTGCATACATTTTTGGCTTATTTTTCACTAGCTATTTTCTGAAGAAAAATCACCATAGGTACAAAATGTTTTCAGGAATTGAAATCCTGGAATGGTAAATCAAGAGTGGACCCTGCTCTTCCTAATTCACCTAAACAGCTCTCCTAATTTCCTAGCTCTGTCTCTATCTCTCTTTATTCTTTCTTAACTCTTCTCTGTGTGACCATGACCACAGATATCATCCTATACACAAGGAAAGGGAAGCTCTTGGTGCCTTCTGAGGTCACACAAAACACCAAATGCACCCTTTCTTGCAGCTGTGTGGGCCTCCCAGGCCAGCACCAAGCTACACACCACCACTTTCCTAATCAGTGCTTTTCTCCCAAGCCGTTTATAAGTGCCTTAAGCTCTGATCAATTCCTACTTAATATGAACTCATCCTCTGAATCCCCTCACGTGCTGAGAACTAGAATGGTCTTGAGGGGAAATGGTGGTAGCAATAAATTTGAGGGAAACATTGGTGAAAACCTACCCCTTCTTTTTCAGGAAGAGCTATAATCATGCTTTGTATCAACATGACTCCTTCCTTCAGCTGTAATGAAGTTACAGAAAGTGCTGGTACTATAAATTGAGAGTTCAGGAGGTGATTCTATTGACCTCGTCTTTTGAACAGGATTGGTATTATAGTTTCCCGCATGGAAACCAGTGCAAAACATTTCTAAAGTAATTTCTTCTTTGCCAGTAGCCCTTCCCTCCCTCCTGATGCCTCTTCATTCTCCCAAGGTGTTCCAGGTTCTTCGATCTTTCTGGTGGCTTCTGTGCATGACCCCCTCCCCCACTTCAACAATCTCCCACAGTGCCCAAGATCAAATCACTCAGGGGGTAGAATTTGGAGCCTTTCTCACCATTTGTCCAAGTAGGTTTTCTGATAACTAGTTCAGAGAGACTTCTCTGACAATAAACAGACAAACAGATATTATACAGACATGGAGAAGGTCAAATTTGCAGTACACCTAACAGTCTGATAAAATATAACATGCTATAACAATAGAGAGCTTTCTTGGAGGATTTTTGTTGCTGTTCTAATAAAGATTAAGAGATACAGGTTGCAGTTATCCTATAAGGGATTAGAGTGAGTCGCCTTACACACAAAGGTTCTCAGAGTGAAAGTTGGCAGTGGAGTAAGAGTATATAGAACATGAAAGCAAATGCAACATCTTCTATAGATAACCAGGAAATTCCTGTGCGTCAGCAGCTGGACAGTCATTTCCCCAATAATAGACACTACAGGAACATTCTATCCCACAGGGAGCAGAAGCAGATCTGACAGCCTGGGGGAGACCAAAGAGTCAGAAACCCACAGCAAAGGAGAAGTGAGCCACTAAGTAGGCCAACAAATCCCATGGGGCCTGCCAGACTGCCCACCATTTCAGCTACATCTTCACCAAACATTTTTAATTGAGTCTATTGAGGATTTTCTATGATTTTTCCCTTAGGGGGTTAGGCCCCTTGATTTTATAGTAGTTAACAAGGGCTCATTTTAGAGCCAGTAGATGAAACAAATTATTTCCATAACTCCAAACCCTGTATTATTTCCATAACTGTATCTCCATGTGAGTTTCCAAATAAAAACTTCTATCATACCCACTGGATATCCGCCCAGAGCTCGTTTTCTTCCATCTGGCCCTTTTCCTTCGATATCACCTTTCCTGACATTCAAACGTTACCCTCAGGTTTGCAGCCCCACTCTCCTCCAAGTCCCTAAATCTAGCACAGTAATAGACCTAGCCTAAGAGCTTGCATCAGTATCTGATTGGAGTTGCCTGGAGAAGTAGGAACAGTCAAGAGGATTAGAAGTTAACAGTCACTTGACCTTCATCATTCCCCTGTTCCCTGCTTCAAAAGCTTATAAAAAAAAAACAGGTAGAAAGAAAAGAGGAAAGGACAAAGCCACTCTTTTCTTCATTTTGGGTCACTTTGGACTGAGGTTGTTGAGTCTGAGCCTCAGAAAGGAAAAGAAACGAGTCTAGAATTTAAGATTTCATGGTCTGGCATTTGTCATAACTAAAAAGGTCCCCAAAGCACTGTAGTCCTCTAGAAAAGTTAATAGAGAGTAATAAATAGAGGTATTCAACAACACATGTTGAAGGTAGTAACTGTGATACAGTGAAGCCTTTTCAAAGCCAGCCTTGTACTGAATTTGGATGGATGGATAGACAGACTATACTATTTTAACCAAGATACTAACCTAGATCCGTACAGAAAATAAATTCTTTGGGGGTCTTCTTAATCCATTCCTGAATCTGTTACAACTTAAAAGCTGGCTAAACAGGAGCTCCTCACGTAACTTGAGCCTGTTTTCCTGTTGTTAAGTAAACATATCGCCCTTCCCTACCTCACAACCCCCACAAACAGTACTTGGAATAAAGCACACAAAGGAACAGGCATAACCCTGGACCCATGAGTTTCAGTACATCACTCCATATTTATCACGTTTGATTACCCATAATTTGTTTCCTTCACGTCATCCAACCTAAATGCTGTGATTCATCTTCACATCCCACCTCTTTGCAAACCCATCCACAACTGTTTTTGCCATTGTCATCCAGTACTTGCATGTGATTGTCAGGAAAAAGAAAGGGTTGACGCTGTCCAGCTCCCATGCGAAACTTTTTCAGAGAGATGAAAGGCAGCCTTTGGCTCAGTATCTGGAATTGCTTTCCAACAATTTAAACTAATCAATAAAAGATTAGAAATTGTGAATGCCTCATTTCCCCAAATCAGGATGCTACCCAACAGTGCTGTATAAAAGCAGATATAAACTCTGGATTCTGATAGACTTAAGTTCTAATCCCAGCTCTGTCACTTACTTATAACAAGACCTTGGCTGAGTTGTGTAACCTCTCTGAGTCTTTTCCCTTAATGTAAAAATTGGTCTTAATACTGATCAGACCAGGATTTGCTAAAGATTAAACACAAACAGACTCCTTTCCCTGGCCTCCCAGGATTGCAGGGAAAAGGGTTGGTTGTTGGGCTCCAAAATCTTTAAGCAAAGGATAAGGTCATGACAATGGCAACCAGTATCAGAGAAACCAGAAAGACACTAGACAAAGACCAGATCAGATAATGCTATTTTGAAACAGCATTTACAAGACTCTCACTTAAGACAGTTCTATAATATTCTCTCCATAGTAGCCTTACTATCCCAGTCCTACATCCAATGGCTGGAACACAGGGGTACTTTTTATAAAGGACATGAACAGAGTATGGAAATAGGACTTTATGCCCCTTCCCATCTTTTATTTGTCTTGCTTAAGTATATTCTCATACAGTAAACCCTTTATGTTGAAATTTTGGTAAGAGGTTTATATGCTTTATAATAATAATTTGGAGGAATAGTGTTTCCTGCAGAATTGTTATGGGTATGCCAACATGCCTACAATAGTATCCAAATCCTACATTAAACAGGGTAGAAACTGCTGCATTATAATAGACCATGTATGCAATTTTGGCTTTCAGTACCTCAAACCACTTGATATGCTACTGTGGAGAAAAGGAGCAAGGTCCCTGATCTCATAGAGCTTATTATGAATTCAGGTCAAGATGAAAAAGGCAAGAGAAAAAAGCACAGTCGATAAACACATGAAATAGACAAGACCATTATATAAAGTGGCATGTGCTACAAAAGTACATATAAAGAAAACTACAATTAAGAGGAACTGGTAGGGAGTATTCAGGGATCAGGCCATTTCAAATGTATCAGTTAGGGAAATCCTTTTCCCTAAGTATATATGTAATGCATGAAATGTGCACACTGAGTCTAGAGTGATCCAGAGATCAAGACCTAAAGAAAGTTGAGCAGGTCAAAATGGCACCTGTATGTTGTGGCTTCCATGAACACTTGGTTTCCAGCTAGTGCTGTTGCTTCAAAAGTTCTAAGAGCTCTAAAAGCAAAGGTCACTGAAGAAAATGGGTTACTAGGAAAGGGCTCTGACATCCTTTGGATCTCACCTCCAACTCTCTACTTTCTAGATGCATGGGCAGTGTAGTTAGACACCTCGTGCTCTGCTGCCATGCCTCCCCTGTCACACTGGATTCTGCCCTCTGTCTTTGTAATTCATAGAAAGCCCTTCTTCTCTTAAGTTGCCTCTGTCAAGTACCTCATCACAGCAACAAGAAAAGTGATTAACACAAGATATGCTACCCCAAGGAGGTAGCAAGGTAAACTAGGTAGAAATGAGCTTGCCCCAACCCAGGGACTAAACCCAAGTTCCTAATAGCAAAGTGAATATCCATGTGACAGGAATTCTGAAGAATGCCTAGGATAGAAAACAGAAGGGTGACTTGGATTTCCCAGCTGATACCATTAGTAGTGAGACAATTTGGGATATCGGATAAAAGGTAAAAGGCAAAACAAAGGTTAATTGCGAATATAGATAGCAACAGGCAAAGAAGTACAGGTTTTCAGCACACCTTAGCTCATTCTGGTGCACCTCCATTTTAGTCATTGATTCTCAATCTTCCTGATGCTGTGACCCTTTAATACAATTATTCATGTTGTGGTGACCCCCCAAACATAAAATAATTTTCATGGCTACTTCGTAATTGGTAATTTTGTAACTGTTATAAGCCAACATATAAATATCTGATATGCAGATTATCTGATATGCAACCCCGCAAGAAAGGGTCATTCAACACTCAAAGCGATCATGGCCCACAAGTTGAGAACCTCTGTTGTAGGTGCTTCAGGCATGGTTTGCTTTACACAGGAAAGTCCTTTCCATATCTCCCTCTTGAAAAGGGAGTCGGGGAAAGAAATTGCTCTTGGCAGGCTCTAACATCCCTTTAGCTCCTACAACGTTTATACTAGTTAATTACAATGCAACAGCAACTAAAACATATAAATTTAGGCAAATTGTTTGGCTGTCATAGAGGAATAATTAAATTTTATGTGGAAATAACTGATTGACTGGCATTACTTTAAAATACAAAAAGGGGAGTTGCTGATATTTACAAATTCACTGAATATTCTTAGGGAGAAAATACACAATTAATGATTTTGATTCTAAAGATTTCTTTTCAATTCTTCATCTATTGACATTGACATGGGAGAAAAAGCCTTGTTTAGTACAATGAATGATACATGTACTGGGCTTCAAAAAACAGGTCTGTTTCTGAGCTTAGTCGTATTGCCTAACAGCTGAATAACTTCAGTGATCTACAAAATTCTCTTACCTTGAATTCATTAGCAGAAATATATATATTTGGATATCACATGGATATTCACTTTGTTATTAGGAACTTGGATTTAGTCCCTGGGTTGGGGCAAGCTCATTTCTACCTAGTTTACCTTGCTACCTCCTTGGGGTAGCATATCTTGTGTTAATCACTTTTCTTGTTGCTGTGATACTATCACACATCTTTTCAGCCAAGTTATTTGTGCATGTGTATGTATGAATAGTATGTGCATGTATGTATTTTCACATACATAGAATTGTAATGTATGAGAGTGAATACATATATACACTTATATGTATACAGATGTGCATGTACATGCATATGGAGGTCTGAGTTTGACACTGGGTATCTTGAGGCAAAATTTGTCGTGGACCTAGAGCCCACCAATTGAGCTTGCTGTGGAGTGTGTCACAGGATTAGATTACAGGTGGACCTCCACATCTACCTAGCATTTTCTGGATTTGCTTAGAGTGGTAGGAATCATATGCCATCTTCCAATCTTAGTTTTATTAACCTGTCTCACCAACTCTTCTTTCCCCTCATTTCCATATCCCCTTCCCCTTTTACACCTAACTACTCCAACACTCCTCACCTTTACATTCACCTGCCAATTATCTGAGGGTTGGGGATCCAAACTAATGTTCTCAGGCACGTATGGCCAGCATTTTAACCATGACATCATCTCTCCAGACCGCTAAAGATTACATTTTAATTCTTCCATATGCAAACCTCAGGTTATTCAGTACAGAGTTCCTCACAATAGTAAACTGAAAGGTGTAGCGCGTTATAATAGAGGAACTGCTCATACCAGTTTATAATATAATATAGTAATTATAATATAATATAATATAATATAATATAATATAATATAATATAATATAATATAATATAATATAGGAACTGCTCATACCAGTTTCTCTAAATATTAAACTGATGACGTCAGGGAACCATGTCTAGCTACCTATCTACGAATAATGGATGTTCAGTGTATTTGAGGTATTTCGATTTTGTGAAATGCTGATTTTAGAATATCCAGACCCTTTGGGAGAATCTTCTAAGTGAGAAGTTATAAAGAGCCTGTGGGACGTGAAAAAAAAAATCTGGCAGAGTTGAGCTGCAGGAAGACTTGTTCGTTCCTGGAACTCATGCTGATCAGTTAGTTATCTTGCTACTGAAAATAGAGTACTGCTAAAAATATCTTTTGGAGAAAAGATACAGGTCCATCAGGAGAAAAATAGGAACAAAAGAAGATGCCATACTCTCCTACAAGCTCTGTAAATACATCAACTAACACAAGTTGTGACTGGTATACAGGAATAGAGCAGACAAATGAGGATGGTTGCTAGAGTCTTTTCAATGGAACACCACCACGGGTCATAGTGACAAATGACTGTATGTGATAAAAGGTAGGAAATAACAAAAATAAAAATAAATAAAAGCTGGAGCATATCAAGAATGATGGAATTTACAAGCCTTCTTAATTGGAAAAACCATTTGTGTCATTGGTAAAGAAAATAAATGAGGCATTTTGAGAAAGTATGTATAGAAGAAAAAGATAGCCTTTGTTTGGCAAATGTTTCATGGTATGGAGAAACAGCACAAACTATGGGAGGTGTTCAAAACCAGTATTAGAGAATGAGTTGAAGATAAAGATATGGGTAACATTTTTAAAGATACTGTCTGGGGAACACACAGATCATCTTCAGCAACAGACAGTATCAAGAGCCTGTACTAATGTTCAGAGATATTTGTAGCTCAAAGATGGGTGACATGAAGAAAAAAATGATGGGTTTGAAATATGCCAGGCATAGAAGTAGACTTAATTTGAGAATAGAGTATATCATGGTAGGTAGTCAAATATTCTTAACCTTATGTCACTAGAAAAAGATTGTAAGTAGTAAAGACTCCCCAATCTTGCTAAACAATTCTCCTACAGTCTTAAGGAGAAAGATAATTTGGATATCTGTGCAGAGGGGAGGTTTGAAAATACCAGAGAAAATAAGTAAAGCTAGCAACAGTATTTTAGATCATATGTAACTTCAGAGAAAAGTAAGGACAAAGACTCCTTCAAGATAGACAAGAGGGGTTTATATGAGGTGGAAATGCACTGGACTAAATAGAAACCCTTCTTAAAATGTGAATAAACATAGAATATGAAGTCATATTTATGAAAAATGTGGTATAGAAAAATTATGAGACTTTGAAATAGTTGTCAAGAATTACTTATTAAATAACTATATACAAATAAGGAAAGAATGCACAGTTGGGTAGTCATTTATGCTTAATTGGGTACCAGTCACAAAACTAATATTTATTGAATTCCTTTGTATTATATGTACATGTATTTGAATCCAAAAATACAGGATTTGCATCTTTCACTAGTGACAACACTGTGTGCTAGGTCAAAACAGACAGCCAAGATTTAAAAAAAACAAAAAACAAAAAACAAAAAAATCATTTTGAGTCAAAGGAAGAAAGAACACTAAAAAAATGCACTGGGACTGAATTCAGAGTCCTATGCCCCTGAGAAATGACTCATCAGATTTTAATATTTGCTCTTATTTTATACAGACAAAAATTACTACCTTCAAGAGTCCTCAAAAATTATACCTTGATCTTAGCTGTTATTCAATGTAGTTTGTTTTAAATAGTGTTACTGAGAGCTCTAACAAAGGACAGCAGCTCCACATGAATTCATTTTAAATACATTGGTTTGTAATAACAGGTCTATTCTAGTGATAGTTCTGTTGGTTGTAACAAAATATCAACTTGAACTGACATAAGCCAAGCAGAAATCAAATAAATTAATTTGCTAACAATAGGGAGAAGATGAGACAGGACCCTAAGATTAGTGAAGCCAGAGGTACAACCATGGTTCCATCTCTCCATGCTATTTTAACCTATATATATATATATATATTTTTTTTTTACTTTTCTGGATGCAGATTGATTCCTAATTTTGTTATGGATCAGATATGTTTCACAGTCTCATGATCATTCTCTATGTCTTTACCCCAAGGCAAAAAAAAAAATCTTGGAGGAATGCTCTGAATGTGATTATTCTTGGACTTAGGAATTTTACATATCATATAGGAACTATCATAATTGGCCTGAAGTATTCAGGTGTCCAGACCTGAACAAAAATGATGGTTATTAAAAGTAGACTCCAAGTATGTTAAAAACTGGTTATCTAAACTAAAGGAGAAACATTTTGGTTATCAAAAGGAAGGGAAGCATGACTAATCCTGAAATAAATCTATAAAATAATTTCGATGTCATTGATCTTTTTGGAAATTTTATTGTGATTGATTTGATTTAGTTTCCTTTATATTACTCTAATATTTATAAGTAATAGAACAGATAAATTACAGTTGGTTTTCCAGTTGAATATATAAGTAGAACAAAGTGAATGAACTTGCAGTAATACAGTGATGCATCTGGCTTACACAAATGGGCATGACCTAAAATATTCTGTTTACTAAAATGTAGCTTATAATAATATAAATTATGAAAAATTATATGCTGGATAGGAGACAAGGTGCAAATGGACTAATGATGTTTTATTTATTATGATGATTTTATTTATTTATACATATTATGTATGTCTGTGTGAGGGTATGGCACATGTGTGCAGATGTTCATAGAGGCCAGACAGATGGTCAGATTCGAGAGCCAGAATTATAGGTGGCTATAAACTACCCAATAAGGTTGATGAGAAATGAACTTCAATCCTTTAGAAGGACAACAAGCACTCTTAACTACTGAGCCTTATTGTCAGTTTCTTCTTTTACTCCTTTTTATAGATGGGATGGCATGCAAATGTCACTTTGTAATAATACACTAAGCTACATTGCTTTTTATTTGTGTTCTTCTGGAATGATGTACCTAAGGAAAGGCTTTATGTACAAAAAATACTTATTGATAATAGGAGAAGGAAACAGAAAATGTGCTAATATGAAAAATACACATATAATTACATAATTATATAATAACCCTTACTCTCTGCCTTCCTATTGTCATTCTGACCTTCCACGATGCATCCAGAATAACCCAGTAAAGTCTAGCTGTCGACTTATGAGAAGTATCTAGTCTACATTCCCAAAATCTTCTACATTCTTCTCATGAACCAGTTCCAAAATTCCTAGGAACCTGACCTATTGCAGAAATGTCCTCGCTTTTGGTACCGACTTTCTGTATCAGTTGCTTTCTCATTGTTATGACCAAGTAACTCAAAAGCAGCAACTTAAGAAAAAAAAAAGACTTCTTTCAGGATAGCATTTGAAATGTAAATGAAGAAAATATCTAATTAAAAAAAGAAAAGAAAGAAAAAGGACTTATCATGATTCATAATTCAGAAGATCTCTTCTATCCTAAAGAATGCATGGGGGTAGAAGCAACATGTCACCATACTGCAGGATAACTATTAGCAGACTGAAAGGACATTGAGGATGGACCATTCTTTCAAACTCAGCAGTCTATTTAATCAAGCATTGACACTTCAGGACTGACTACTGATCAACAGAGTGGGTCCTGAGTCATATGTCTGGCCCTGTTAAAAGATTTGACATGGTAAATAACCCAGATGGTCATTAATAAATAACTAGCCTAAGCTTTAGAAGACTACTATCAAAGAGGAGGCATTCTGATAAAAACAAAGACTTATTTATCACTGCTCATTCTTTAAGAATACCCAAATTGGCTAAGCAGATTAAATGAGCAGAAAAATGCTTTTTGGAAAGGTGGACTGATCTAGAGACTTTAGGAATAGTCTAAAGACTGCCCAAAATGAAATCTGGATCTCTTTCTGCATTGTCCTCTCTCACTCCACTTTATTCTATAATAAACACTGCCTATCTTCTATAGTATGACCTGTGTGACTCCTCTGATCTACTTCAAGGGAAATAACAAAAACTTGAGAGCAGAGGAAAGTCTAAAGAGAGAGAGATCCTCATGCCAGTGGAAATAGGAAGTTGTTTCCCATTCTTAATATAGCAGGACAACAAAGACTGTACAGGAAGTGGGTGGGGCCCTGCTATAAACTATCAGAGCCACTTCCAGTGATCCACTTCCTCTAGCGAAGCTCCACATCTTAAAGTTTCAACAACATTCCAAAACAATTCTTCCTCCCGGGAGACATTATATATACAAAATACCACACCAACCTAAGAAGGGGTTTGTGCTTTGTTCAGGAGAGTAGTGCTATTACTGCAAAGCAAATCTCATCATTGTGAGGCATCCCTTTGATGAGCATCATTGAAGGTGGGTCACAGTTCACATGAGATCATTTGGCCTATTCTTCAACATTTTTCCCAGTCCCTGGTATCACACTTGACTTTATTCCTGAACTTAGGAGTCAAGGATGGTTCGAAGTGATTTTTCCTTTGAAAGCACAATTCTGCCCATAGCTATTGCTGCATAGTGTTGTTTTGTTGCACCAGTATAAGCACCTACTTTAATGATAAGAATAATCAACTGCTCTTTCTTTTAAAGGGTTCTTATTGCCAACACCTAGTTTCTTTCCATGAGTGCCGTTAAATAACGAGATCGATAAAGTCAAGGCCATTTATAAATGCACAAACACAGGAAGAAAATTTTAGCTTGATTTTCTCATGGGTCAGTGACTGGGCTGTCACCGAGATAAAAGATTCATTTACATGAAGATCCAAGCACACCCTAGAAGATCACACCAGAGGCAAGAAAGCTCTTGGATGAGAGAATTGTAAGAGACTAGATGCTAATGCCATATGCAGGTGACTAGCAAAATAAAAATAAATATATAGACCTAGAAATAATCTATATTTCAGTGGAAATGTAAAACAAGATATAAATTTAACTTTTCTAGGCAAGTAAACCCTGCCTGTGACTGCAGCTCACCTCTGACTCTTCTAAATGAGCGTAATCAGAGTAGACATTTCTAAAAAACCAATATGTTAAATCTAATAGGATTAACTAGAACAACGTCCAGAATGTTTCCCACTGGAGAATGTGGATTAGATACAAGAAATTTTAACCCATAAATTGCCTTTTTTGAGCCTACAATATTCAGAATGTGAAGGGATAAATGTGATGGATATAAAACATTTTTTGTGTTGTTGTTTTTAAAATAGTAAAAGCACCTTGATAGACAGAGGTCTGCAGGCAAGGTTAGACCTTGTACACCAACATGATGCTGAGATGCAGAGTGCTCTAGCCATCATCTTTTGTTTATACCCTAGTTCTACAACTCACTCCTATGTGCCCTTGAACAAGCTAGTTAACCTCTCTGAACTTCGTTTACCTGGTTTATGGAACAACTTGGATACCACCATGTACTGCATCAAGTTGTCAATGAAATCAAACAAGGTTTTCACAGAAAACACCTGGAATAGCTCTAAAATACAGGGGGGAAATGTTCCTGGTGAATATTACTTTCTTTATTTTACTCAATAACCAGTTCCTTAGTACACAGAGGTTATAGGACCAGTGCACTGGGAAGGCAAGAGTGTAATAAAATAAGAAAAGCAAAACACATCCTAATTCATTCTGACAGACACCCAGGCAAGAATCTAGTTAATCGCTGGGTTGCTTAGTAGAGCCTAGCACCTTCTGCTACAGTCAGATTAGAAACATGAGACTCAGAGGAAGTCAGGGAAAAGAGAAATCCCCAATGCCTTGAATGCAACATACTCCAAACTTAACCCATTTTCTTCTTCACACTTTCCTGTTCTTGTTGTTTTTATATCCCCAGAGCCAAAACGAGACATGCAGGGGTGAAATGGCATTTTATCATCCTGCCTCAGCTTACCCACCACCAGGACCATTAATAAACCAGGATACAAATAATTTACAGCCTCTCCCCTTCAGGATCATTGCTGCTCCTTTGTGTATGGTCAACAATTGCTCAGGTAGACTCTTTTTTTTTTTTTCTTTTCCACTTTTTATTAGGTATTTAGCTCATTTATATTTCCAATGATATACCAAAAGTCCCCCATAGCCACCCACCCCCACTCCCCTACCCACCCACTCCCCCTTTTTGGCCCTGGCGTTCCCCTATACTGGGGCATATAAGGTTTGCAAGTCCAATGGGCCTCTCTTTCCAGTGATGGCCGACTAGGCCATCTTTTGATACATATGCAGCTAGAGTCAAGAGCTCCGGGGTACTGGTTAGTTCATAATGTTGTTCCACCTATAGGGTTGCAGATCCCTTTAGCTCCTTGGGTACTTTCTCTAGCTCCTCCATTGGGAGCCCTGTGATCCATCCATTAGCTGACTGTGAGCATCCACTTCTGTGTTTGCTAGGCCCCGGCATAGTCTCACAAGAGACAGCTACATCTGGGTCCTTTCGATAAAATCTTGCTAGTGTATGCAATGGTGTCAGCATTTGGATGCTAATTATGGGGTGGATCCCTGGATATGGCAGTCTCTACATGGTCCATCCTTTTGTCTCAGTTCCAAACTTTGTCTCTGTAACTCCTTCCAAGGGTGTTTTGTTCCCACTTCTAAGGAGGGGCATAGTGTCCATACTTCAGTCTTCATTTTTCTTGAGTTTCATGTGTTTAGGAAATTGTATCTTATATCTTGGGTATCCTAGGTTTTGGGATAATATCCACTTATCAGTGAGTACATATTGTGTGAGTTCCTTTGTGAATGTGTTACCTCACTCAGGATGATGCCCTCCAGGTCCATCCATTTGGCTAGGAATTTCATAAATTCATTCTTTTTAATAGCTGAGTAGTAAGTACTCCATTGTGTAGATGTACCACATTTTCTGTATCCATTCCTCTGTTGAGGGGCATCTGGGTTCTTTCCAGCTTCTGGCTATTATAAATAAGGCTGCTATGAACATAGTGGAGCATGTGTCATTCTTACCAGTTGGGGCATCTTCTGGATATATGCCCAGGAGAGGTATTGCTGGATCCTCCGGTAGTACTATGTCCAATTTTCTGAGGAACCGCCAGACTGATTTCCGGAGTGGTTGTACAAGCCTGCAATCCCACCAACAATGGAGGTGTGTTCCTCTTTCTCCACATCCACTCCAGCATCGGCTGTCACCTGAATTTTTGATCTGAGCCATTCTGACTGGTGTGAGATGGAATCTCAGGGTTGTTTTGATTTGCATTTCCCTGATGATTAAGGATGTTGAACATTTTTTCAGTTGCTTCTCTGCCATTCGGTATTCTTCAGGTGAGAATTCTTTGTTCAGTTCTGAGCCCCATTTTTTAATGGGGTTATTTGATTTTCTAAAGTCCACCTTCTTGAATTCTTTATATATGTTGGATATTAGTCCCCTATCTGATTTAGGATAGGTAAAGATCCTTTCCCAATCTGTTGGTGGTCTTTTTGTCTTATTGACGGTGTCTTTTGCCTTGCAGAAACTTTGGAGTTTCATTAGGTCCCATTTGTCAATTCTCGATCTTACAGCACAAGCCATTGCTGTTCTGTTCAGGAATTTTTCCCCTGTGCCCATATCTTCAAGGCTTTTCCCCACTTTCTCCTCTATAAGTTTCAGTGTCTCTGGTTTTATGTGAAGTTCCTTGATCCACTTAGATTTGACCTTAGTACAAGAAGAAAAGTATTGGTTCGATTCACATTCTTCTACATGATAACAACCAATTGTGCCAGCACCAATTGTTGAAAATGCTGTCTTTCTTCCACTGGATGGTTTTAGCTCCCTTGTCGAAGATCAAGTGACCATAGGTGTGTGGGTTCATTTCTGGGTCTTCAATTCTATTCCATTGGTCTACTTGTCTGTCTCTATACCAGTACCATGCAGTTTTTATCACAATTGCTCTGTAGTAAAGCTTTAGGTCAGACATGGTGATTCCACCAGAGGTTCTTTTATCCTTGAGAAGAGTTTTTGCTATCCTAGGTTTTTTGTTATTCCAGATGAATTTGCAAATTGCTCCTTCTAATTCGTTGAAGAATTGAGTTGGAATTTTGATGGGGATTGCATTGAATCTGTAGATTGCTTTTGGCAAGATAGCCATTTTTACAATGTTGATCCTGCCAATCCATGAGCATGGGAGATCTTTCCATCTTCTGAGATCTTCTTTAATTTCTTTCTTCATAGACTTGAAGTTTTTATCATACAGATCTTTCACTTCCTTAGTTAGAGTAACGCCAAGATATTTTATATTATTTGTGACTATTGAGAAGGGTGTTGTTTCACTAATTTCTTTCTCAGCCTGTTTATTCTTTGTGTAGAGAAAGGCCATTGACTTGTTTGAGTTAATTTTATATCCAGCTACTTCACCGAAGCTGTTTATCAGGTTTAGGAGTTCTCTGTTGGAATTTTTAGGGTCACTTATATATACTATCATATCATCTGCAAAAAGTGATATTTTGACTTCCTCTTTTCCAATTTGTATCCCCTTGATCTCCTTTTGTTGTCGAATTGCTCTGGCTAATACTTCAAGTACTATGTTGAAAAGGTAGGGAGAAAGTGAAAAGGTAGGGAGAAAGTGGGCAGCCTTGTCTAGTCCCTGATTTTAGTGGGATTGCTTCCAGCTTCTCTCCATTTACTTTGATGTTGGCTACTGGTTTGCTGTAGATTGCTTTTATCATGTTTAGGTATGGGCCTTGAATTCCTGATCTATCTAGAACTTTATCATGAATGGGTTTTGGATCTTGTCAAATGCTTTTTCTGCATCTAATGAGATGATCATGTGGTTTTTGTCTTTGAGTTTGTTTATATAATGGATTACATTGATGGATTTTCGTATATTAAACCATCCCTGCATCCCTGGAATAAAACCTACTGGGTCAGGATGGATGATTGCTTTAATGTGTTCTTGGATTCGGTTAGCAAGAATGTTATTGAGGATTTTTGCATCAATATTCATAAGAGAAATTGGTCTGAAGTTCTCTATCTTTGTTGGATCTTTCTGTGGTTTAGGTATCAGAGTAATAGTGGCTTCATAAAATGAGTTGGGTAGAGTACCTTCTACTTCTATCTTGTGAAATAGTTTGTGCAGAACTGGAATTAGATCTTCTTTGAAGGTCTGATAGAACTCTGCACTAAACCCGTCTGGTCCTGGGCTTTTTTTGGCTGGGAGACTATTAATAACTGCTTCTATTTCTTTAGGGGATATGGGACTGTTTAGAAGGTCAACTTGATCCTGATTCAACTTTGGTACCTGGTATCTGTCCAGAAATTTGTCCATTTCGTCCAGGTTTTCCAGTTTTGTTGAGTATAGCCTTTTGTAGAAGGATCTGATAATGTTTTGGATTTCTTCAGGATCTGTAGTTATGTCTCCCTTTTCATTTCTGATTCTGTTAATTAGGATTTTGTCCCTGTGCCCTCTAGTGAGTCTAGCTAAGGGTTTATCTATCTTGTTGATTTTCTCAAAGAACCAACTCCTCATTTGGTTAATTCTTTGAATAGTTCTTCTTGTTTCCACTTGGTTGATTTCACCCCTAGGTTTGATTATTTCCTGCCATCTACTCCTCTTGGGTGAATTTGCTTCCTTTTTTTCTAGAGCTTTTAGATGTGTTGTCAAGCTGCTAGTATATGCTCTCTCCCGTTTCTTCTTGGAGGCACTCAGAGCTATGAGTTTCCCTCTTAGAAATGCTTTCATTGTGTACCAAAGTTTGGGTACGTTGTGGCTTCATTTTCATTAAACTCTAAAAAGTCTTTAACTTCTTTCTTTATTCCTTCCTTGACCAAGGTATCATTGAGAAGAGTGTTGTTCAGTTTCCACGTGAATGTTGGCTTTCCATTATTTATGTTGTTATTGAAGATCAGTCTTAGGCCATGGTGGTCTGATAGGATACATGGGACAATTTCAATATTTTTGTATCTGTTGAGGCGTGTTTTGTGACCAATTATATGGTCAATTTTGGAGAGGGTCCCGTGAGGTGCTGAGAAGAAGGTATATCCTTTTGTTTTAGGATAAAATGTTCTGTAGATATCTGTCAGGTCCATTTGTTTCATAACTTCTGTTACTTTCACTGTGTCCCTGTTTAGTTTCTGTTTCCACGATCTGTCCATTGATGAAAGTGGTGTGTTGAAGTCTCCCACTATTATTGTGTGAGGTGCAATGTGTGCTTTGAGCTTTACTAAAGCGTCTTTAATGAATGTGGCTGCCCTTGCATTTGGAGCATAGATATTCAGAATTGAGAGTTCCTCTTGGAGGATTTTACCTTTGATGAGTATAAAGTGTCCCTCCTTGTCTTTTTTGATAACTTTGGGTTGGAAGTCGATTTTATCCGATATTAGAATGGCTACTCCAGCCTGTTTCTTCAGACCATTTGTTTGGAAAATTGTTTTCCAGCCTTTCACTCTGAGGTAGTGTCTGTCTTTTTCCCTGAGATGGGTTTCCTGTAAGCAGCAGAATATTGGGTCCTGTTTGTGTAGCCAGTCTGTTAGTCTATGTCTTTTTATTGGGGAATTGAGTCCACTGATATTAAGAGATATTAAGGAAAAGTAATTGTTGCTTCCTATTATTTTTGTTGTTAGAGTTGGCATTCTGTTCTTGTGACTGTCTTCTTTTTGGTTTGTTGAGGGATTACTTTCTTGTTTGTTCTAGGGCGTGATTTCCGTCCTTGTATTGCTTCTTTTCTGTTATTATCCTTTGAAGGGCTGGATTCGTGGAAAGATATTGTGTGAATTTGGTTTTGTCGTGGAATACTTTGGTTTCTCCATCTATGGTAATTGAGAGTTTGGCCGGGTATATTAGCCTGGGCTGGCATTTGTGTTCTCTTAGTGTCTTTATAACATCTGTCCAGGCTCTTCTGGCTTTCATAGTCTCTGGTGAAAAGTCTGGTATAATTCTGATAGGCCTTCCTTTATATGTTACTTGACCTTTCTCCCTTACTGCTTTTAATATTCTATCTTTATTTAGTGCATTTGTTGTTCTGATTATTATGTGTCGGGAGGAATTTCTTTTCTGTTCCAGTCTATTTGGAGTTCTGTAGGCTTCTTGTATGATCATGGGCATCTCTTTCTTTATGTTTGGGAAGTTTTCTTCAATTATTTTGTTGAAGATATTAGCTGGCCCTTTAAGTTGAAAAATCTTCATTCTCATCAATTCCTATTATCAGTAGGTTTGGTCTTCTCATTGTGTCCTGGATTTCATGGATGTTTTGAGTTAGGATCCTTTTGCATTTTGTATTTTCTTTGACTGTTGTGTCGATGTTCTCTATGGAATCTTCTGCACCTGAGATTCTCTCTTCCATTTCTTGTATTCTGTTGCTGATGCTCGCATCTATGGTTCCAGATCTCTTTCCTAGGGTTTCTATCTCCAGCGTTGCCTTGATTTGGGTTTTCTTTATTGTGCCTACTTCCCTTTTTAGTTCTAGTATGGTTTTGTTCATTTCCATCACCTGTTTGGATGTGTTTTCCTGTTTTTCTTTAAGGACTTCTACCTGTTTGGTTGTGTTTTTCTGTTTTTCTTTAAGGGCCTGTAACTCTTTAGCAGTGCTCTCCTGTAATTCTTTAAGTGACTTATGAAAGTCCTTCTTGATGTCCTCTATCATCATCATGAGAAATGTTTTTAAATCTGGGTCTAGATTTTCGGTTGTGTTGGGGTGCCCAGGACTAGGTGGGGTGGGAGTGCTTCATTCTGATGATGGTGAGTGGTCTTGATTTCTGTTAGTAGGATTCTTACGTTTGCCTTTCGCCATCTGGTAATCTCTGAAGCTAGCTGTTATAGTTGTCTCTGTTAAGAGCTTGTTCTTCAGGTGACTCTGTTAGCCTCTATAAGCAGACCTGGGAGGGTAGCTCTCTCCTTAGTTTGAGTGGGCAGAGTATTCTCTGCAGGCAAGCTCTCTTCTTGCAGGGAAGGTACCCAGATATCTGGTGTTCGAATCGGACTCCTGGCAGGAGTTGTGTTCCATTCACTAGAGGTCTTAGGATCCTGTGGGGAATCCTGTGTGGGCCCTTGCGGGTGTCGGGAGCCTCCGCTGGCAAGGTACCTCAGGGCTCGAGTGGAGCGGAAGGGGCTTGTGCCCCAGGTCCAGCCTGGGTAGTCCGCTTCCCTATTTACTGCAGTCTCAGGTTCCGCGCGATTGGATTGGGGCAGGGGCTGTGTTCCACTCACCAGAGGTCTTAGGATCCCGTGGGGAATCCTGTGTGGGCCCTTGCGGGTGTTGGGCGAGACTCCGCTGGCAAGGTACCTCGGGGCTCAAGTGGAGTGGAAGGGCGGTAGACTCTTTAATAGCCTCTCTCTAAGCATATCTACACTATAGTATATCTACTTATATACTTACTTCAGGCCAAATATGCTCTACAAAACTACATGAGAAACCTTTCAGACTTGAAAACCAAGCATGGGTTTGCACCATTTTAAGCCATTACTTTTTTTTTCCCATAAACTTATTTATGATCTGGCTACACAGAATCTGCAGGTTCCCAAATGTGCCCCCACTCCCCAACCCACAGTCCATCCCACTTCTATGTTCTTGACAAATGTTCTACTGAGGAATGTCGCATTAGCTACCTACCCATAGCACATGTAACTCAAGCTACAAAATCCAGTTCACATGCTGTGTCCTCTTTCTAGCATTCCTGAACTCATTAGGTTGCCAGGCTCAGTGCTGTATTTTCACAGATTCAGAGCATCGTACATAGAGTTTAGACCTTAGACCTTAGCATCATCATTTTCTTTTTCTAATGGCTTGCTCACAAGAATATCCTCTCGTAATAAGACAATATTGCAGACCATGTTGATGACAATTAAGTCATCACCATAGCAATGATAGACCTTTCCCTTTGTTGACAACAGTGGCTATTAATGGAGAGTCTTTGGAAGATTCTAGTCCTTTCCTAAGTCATTTATTAACATAAATGAATATAACTGTGGTTCCTATTGATTGAAATGGCCATATGTTAGTAATGACATACATTTTAGCTTAAGCCATGCTATATTTTATCTGATATTCACCATAATTCTAAAGGGTGTCAATGTCTTTACTCTGAAATGAGAAAGTGAAACTCAGAGTTTTATTTGACTTCTCCTATGGTGGTTCAATGAGGGGAAATCAAAGCCATAATATAGAGTGCCCAACTCATCACACACTTCACAGTCTTGTGTTACAACTCCCAGAAGACACTAAGTGTTTAACTGATGAAGCAGGGATATGGGATACTCGAATATAGAACACTTGTTCTTTAACATAAAGTGGTAAGCTAGGATTCAGCAAAGGCAGGAGAAGCAAACCCTGATGTTTGTGTGTGAATTGAAGCAATAGACGCAAAGTTGACTAACTATTGAAATAAGTTAATAAGGAAAGTTACAATGTCTCCTTCAAGGGAAGGTTTTCTGTCCCCAGTGGAGGACAGATACATCCTCATCTGTCTAAGATGGTTTAAATATAATCCTCTGTAAGGTCAATAAATTGGGCTTACCAAACTCTCTATGATACTTGGATACACAGGCTTAATGTGGTTCAGTCCATGACCTGAAAATGAGAGGTGCTGATCCCCACCCTGAGACCCCAGCAGTAATCCTGTCTTGTTTTAAACACTCTCAGCCCTCTGACATGACTTTCATTGAGACACCTGTACTGAGTTGTGTATGTCCTTGTTCGGCCATCTTCTAGAGCAAAGACCATCTAAAGCACTGGCTGGTGTGCTATGTTTTCACATCTACCACAGTGCCTAATATAGCTGTACATTTTTAAAATTTCATCAAATAAAATTACTTTACTCTTCTGAAGAATCCTGGATCATCAACTGAAATCAAAGCCACGATTTTGTCTAAAATCTGTTGTCAAAACTGAACAACCCACACAATGAAAATGTCCAGTTATCATCAGAAATATAATCCAGCTTTATGTATTCCCCACTCTCTGTAAGCTTATCTATCTATCTATCTACCTATCTATTTTATCTATCATTTCTTTATCTGTACTTCTGTGTATATGAGTGAGCAGGTGAGAGTTTGTAGGTTGGAATGGCTGTGAGATTTATTTTAAAATATAATCATGAGATCATAAATTCTTCCAGGTTTGAAATGTCTGGAATGAACCAGCATTCTAGTCAGTAAAAAAAGAAATTCAGGTGTATCACAAATAGAAAAAAGCATGCTAAATATCCAAACAAGTCAGTCAGTTACCACCGAGAAATAATTCTAATGGAGAGACTTTTTCCATAGTTGTCAATCCCAGATGCTTGATGGCAATAATAAATAAATAAAATAAAAAACATTTATTCTAATGCAATAACTATAGTTGTTTATAACATTAAAGTAAGAAAAAAACTTTCAAATGTTTTGTCTCATTTGTTCCATGTGACAGTCCTTACCATTTATATCCCCACTTCAGAAGATATTTACAGGAAACTTGGATCAGAGAGATGCAGAAAATTGCTATGAGTCACACAGCTAGCAAAAGCAGAGACTAGCCTGGAACCCAGGCATTTTCCTTATTCCAAATCTCAGAATTTTTACACCACATCATTTTGTCCACACAGTCTCTAAAAGGAAAACAGTTACCTCGGCAATGCAGAAAATCTAGTTTTAGACAAAGTGACCCATTTTTCGGGAACACACAAGCTTTCTAAATGTTGGCAATTAAACTTGAATACTAATTCTTCACATCTTATAAAAATACCAGTAGTTACCATCACTGAGCACACTTTACAGCCACAGTGCTGAGCACATGACTTCGAGTGTTCATTTAATCACAGTAAGTCTGGCTAGTCGGTCTTCTCGCCATGTTCCAAATGTAAAAAGCAGGGTATACAATAACTTTAAATTAGCTAACTTAATTAAGTAACTTTCCTGTTGTCCTTTGAATGATAGTGTCCCCCATATATATTTTGGAACTGTTTGAAATGATTATAAAGATTAGGAGGTATGGTCTTGCTATAGTGGGTGTGGCCTTGTTGGAAGAAGTGCATTCCTTTGGGTAGGGTTTGAGGATTCAAAAGCCTATGCCAGACCCACTCTTCCTCTTTCTCCTTGAGAATCAGGATGTTGCTCTCAACTACTACTCCAACACCATACCCGCCATGACTGCTGCTATGCTCTTCACCACGGATAATAGACTAAGCCTCTAAAACTGTAAGCAAGCCCCCAATTACATGCTTTCTATATAAGAAAGGTCTTGGTTATGATGTCTCTTCACAAGAATAGAACACTGACTAAGACATTTCCCAAGGTTTCCATGGCTGAGATCTGAACACATATCAGCTGACTCCAGATCCTGAGTCTTTAACAGTCTCCTAACCTGTTACTATTTCCAGCTTTCCACGGACAGTGGCAGCATTTTTGCAGGAATGTTCCAGCGTGTATTATTCTCTGGGCACACCAGAGAATCATGAGCTCTTGAAGTGGGCCCAGAAATCTATTGCACTAAGCTGTCTAGATACTTCTGAAGCACACAGAAGTTTGAAGTCTAGTATGAAAAACTACAGCAAGAAAGAAAATCTGTAAATGAGGCCATAAATCTGAAAGAGAACGAGGAAGTATGGGAGGTCTTGGGAAGGATGGCATTATGTAATTGTAATCTCAAAAAGAAAAAGAAAAAGTAGTAGTCATTTCCAAGGACTCTGTGACTTCTACTGTGTATTATCAGTCACAGTAAAGGAACGTGAGAGAAGTTAGGAGCAATGAACAAGAATTGTTGGAAATAAAAATCTTTAGGGGAAAGTAAAGCCAGAAAGGGAAGAAGTAACCTTAAATGGTGCATGGGAAAGCTGAAAACAGCAACGATGAGCAATTAATCAGGCAATATGTTACACTGTAATCAAGATTAGAAAATTCCGGAAGGACTAAATGACACAGAGTTTATTGCTGCGTGGTAAGTGATCATTAATAAATGTGGCTGTTAAAAGAACTAAAGAGATGAATAATTACAGAAGGAAATGTCAGCTGGAGAAGAAACAACTTGTGGTCTTAATCACTCGGAGAAATTACAGGTAGGGACAGTGCTGAGCAGAAAGAATGCACAGAGAGAGCAACAAGGCATGAACTTGACACTTCTCTTGTATAAAATCAAGGTGGTCACATAGACACCAGAGATGGTTAATGAAAGCTTGATCTGGCTAATGTGCTGCTGCTAAACATCATAATTTGCATATTTTCAATAACACATTGCTTTGTATTGATTTCCATCTTTGGTATAGAAACAAGAAAATTTTTCACTGGGTATATGCCACATGCTTGCAATCCTGGCACTTGGTAGGTAGATTCAGGATAAACAAGAGTTCAAAGATAGCCTCAGCTATGTAGTGAATGTGGGACTAGCTCGAACTGCCCAAAGGACTGTCTCAAAAAGCAAAATCAAAAGACAACAACAAAACCAGCTTCCTGATAGAGCTGGTTAGACATAGAGATTATTTGCCTGGAAACTTCTGTGGCCCCACTGGCTATTCTATGACTATATCTGCCAGCTAGTGTAATTTCTTAAATGGATGATAACTGTACATTAGTGCTTCTGAACTAGGGATGAGTGGCTACTTAGGATATCACATTTTATTAACCTTGATTGGGTCCCTTTAGAGGACTGTTTCATTTTTCAAGATACAACTTGGAGGGACTAGAATGTAATACCAATAAGGAAAACACAGTAAGGGTCTAGTGTAGTGGATTTAAAAAGAAACTACACTATAGAACCGCACAATAATCCTCTCATTTGATGGACACTTCCTGAAAGCAAAGGCACACTCACACTCACATGCACAGGCACTGTACTGGCTAGTTTTGTGTCAACTTGACACAAGCTGGAGTTATCACAGAGAAAGGAGCTTCAGTTGAGGAAATGCCTCCATGGGATCCAGCTGTAAGGCATTTTATCAATTAGTGATCAAGGGGGAAAGGCTCCTTATGAGTGGGACCATCCCTGGGCTGGTAGTCTTGGGTTCTATAAGAAAGCAGGCTGAGCAAGCCAGGGGAAGCAAGCTGGTAAGGAACATCCCTCCATGGCCTCTGCATCAGCTCCTGCTTCCTGACCTGCTTGAGTTCCAGTCCTGACTTCCCTTGGTAATGAAAAGCAGTATGGAAGTATAAGCTGAATAAACCCTTTCCTCTCCAACTTGCTTCTTGGTCATGATGTTTTGTCCAGGAATAGAAACCCTGACTAAGACAAGCATACTCACATTCATACTTCTATCACTTAACAAGGAACAAATCAGGGAGATTGCATCAGTTAAAGTCCAAGGAAATATTAAGAATGAAATTATCTTAATGTGTTTCATCCAACTGAGGTACCTTCTTCTTGAACTTAGTGTTTTACAGCAATTGCATAATAACTCATCAATAAAATTCACTAAGATGTATTGTCTACTTACCACATGCCAGCAATCATTCTAAATTTACATGAATTATTGCTTATAATTTCCATAGCCATTCTATGATAAATTGCTATAGCTATTTCACACTTTATAAAGACATTGAAGGCAGAAAGTTAAAGATTCTGTGGTATATAATCTCTATGGATGGCAACAAATATTCTCTCCCTCTCTCTATATATAAATACCTCCCCTGCCTTATAAAGAGGTGACATTTACATTCCTTCTTTGCACCTATGCTGGATACAAGGAAACTGTATCTAGGGTACCATAAGTGGTGAGCTGGAGGTTGAAGGAATGAAATTCTACCTTTCCCATTGCAACTGTGCGATCTGAGTCAACACTTATGGACTTGTTGGAGTCCATTAAGAAGGACCAATCGATCTATCTGACCTTCAAGCCTAACCCTAAATGTGAATGCTACCTATCATGAAAGGAAGACTGTGGGCACTGGGAATCTCAAAGCACAATATCTAAAATGTTCAGGATATAATAGTAAAAAAAAAAAAAACACACACACACACACACAGAGAGAGGAAAGTAATGACTCAGATATTATGCCCACCACCAAATAAAAATCATATACTGGAATTACCTGTGGAATTATGTTCTTTTTAAATTAGATAAATAAAAATGAGCTACAACAAAACCATCTCTTGAACTATTTAGATTAAGAATTGGCAACTGTAACCAAATATATTTTCTTCCGTAAAACACAGAAGTCAGTATAAGGATAATTTACACACCTGTAAGCACTTATTGCTAGCCCTTATTTTCCAAAAAGCAGAGAATGTACTATGCAGTTGAATCACCCAAAAACCTGTAGCCACTGTAACACGCAAAATGCAAAAAGGTTAATGTCATTATTTCTTTGAACTTGCTTTTCTGTTTTCCACAAATTTCACATGTATTCTTTTGCTTAACATCTATATCCAGACTCTTAAAACTTGTAACAAAAATCTTTGGAACATGATAAATAAAAGAAACAAGACATTTTTACTTGATGTTACCTTTTGTTTACCCTTGTCACCAATAAAAAATTGCTTTTCTCTTTCTTATGAAAACAATTGACAGATGTTTGTTGAGGGTTAAGACCTTGGAGACAGAATGTCTTCTACAATCTTTCCTCATTTAATTTTAGGTTTATATATTATAATATGAATCAAAAGGTCCCCAAAGAGTACCTTTCTCTGATCTCTACTATAAACCCTCAAATTATAATCTTTGTGCACTAGACATTTTTTTTTAATTTTCAGGTCTTTTCTCTTTACCTGAAAACATTCTATCAGAGGTAAGTGTGAGTGCTGAGGGCCTGGTAACAAAGAAACTTGAGCTGTATGGAAGGTGCTGTGCATCCCTTGTCACACACAACTTTTAACCTATTTTAACCCTGCCCAGTTCTTTGAGCAGTATAGATAACCCACTTCCCTATCTATTGCACTTGACAATGTAACAAAAAATTTCACCAGTATGTGCATGGATGTGTTATACAATTTAGCAAGCTCTACTTCCTCGCTATAGTAAGTAATAAAAGTGATTATTGCCAGCAGATAACATTTTATAGAAATTAATAGGGTTTTGAACAAATCCACTCCCATGTCAGAAGAAAGTGACCAGTAATAAAAGATACAAATATGATTTTAGAGGCTTCTTGGAAGCTAGGAAAAAGATTGGAGGACTAGGGGAATGACTATGTTGGTAAAATTCTTCACATGCAAGAAGTATAAGACCTAAGCTCTGCCTCTAGTATCTACATGAAAAGTGTCATATACCTGTCATTCCAACACTGAGAGGAGGATACTGGATGGGGACTCACTGTCCAGACAATCTAACCAAATTGTGGAATGGCAGTTTCCATGAGAGACTTTGTTTCAAAACTAAGGTACAGGAACTAAACTGATAGCTCTGAAGTTAAGAATGTTGGCTTCTTTCTCCTCCAGAAAATACAGGCTCAATTCCCAATAATCACATGGCAGACTCACAATTTGTAAGTCTTATTTCAAGAAACCTGAAACTCTCTTCTGAGATCCTTGTACATAGACTTACAGGTAAGTCTACACCCATACACATATACCACCACCACCACAATAATAATTAATAATAATAATAGTAATAATAATAATTTTTAAGTAGATAGAAATTGGTAAAGATACCTGATGTCAACCTTTGGTCTCCATACAAACATCCACCTACTCACACACACACAGACAGAGACAGACATAGAGACAAAGAGACAGAGATAGAGACAGAGACAGAGACAGAGAGACTATGGGAAAGAAACTACCATACTCAACTTTTTTTGCACCCCATACTGTCCTACAGAGATGGTTAATCAAGATACATTGTCTTTACAATAATCAGTGCACATACTCAGGACCAAAAGGAGCCCTAAAGCTATGTATGATCTTTGTGTATACATGGCATCAAGATTCAAGGGTGCATGTGACCTCCAAACACTGTCCAAGTGTTTGAGAGTTTGTACTATCTCTATGGGATATTAACACTCTTAGTACTCATGAATTTATCTTTCTTTAAAAGCCATTATCTGTCCTATTGTCTCAATACCAGAAACCTGCAGATTTTACAGGAAAACACAAGAAATTAAATATCCAAATTCTGAAGTCTAATCTTATTCCATTATTAATTTACTGTGTGACACAGGAGTTCATCTCATTAAATAATTGAACCAAGTATTATACATATTTACTATCTGTGGTTGGTCTACATTTTTCCAATTTGCTTTACTCTTTCTGGCATCTGCTTTTATACAAAAAAATTTACTGGTCTTAAGGCCCGTTTCCTGAAATAGAGTTTAATTTTCTTGCAGCCAAACTATATGTAACATCACTTAGAGTGGTGACTCGCACTACAGTTTCACAAGTGTGTATATGTGTGGATTCTGATAATTTTGTACTCTGTAGGAGAGGAAGAAAAATACAACTCAAGTTAAGAAAAAATTACCCTCAAAAATATTTCTTTGCAATTGGTTTAGAGATCTTTGATAAGGTTATAGCCGAGATAATGTTAAAGTAGTAAAATCTACCAAATAATAATAGCAAAAGCCCAGGTTTAACAATCAAAAGACCTGACTTGAACTCTTGGCTCCACTACTCACAGGCTATCTGACTTCATATGGTTAAAAGCTTATGATATTACCTAGCTTCCAAATCATATTGCTTGTGGCAACTAAACATGTAAAACTAAAAGCCTTGCACAGGTAAGGAAGCCAGGAAGTGGTGATTTTAAAATGATGCTGCTGATGATTACTGTGGTTAGAAAAAGAACACAGAAGAATTCTAGTCTCCCACAGCAGCAAATTCATCCTTGTCAGCTAAGAACAAACTCATCTTTGGTCAGAAAAAGGCTTTCAGATCCACTTCATAGAGCCTTCCAAGAGAGACTGTAACCAGGATTCATTCATTTCAAGAATGAATCCAAGACCCCTGGCTTCTTCACTCTTTAAGATGCCAAATGTCCCTTTACAAAGTTTTGCTCCCATAAGGTGCAAGAGGAGACAGGCTTTCCAGTCTTAGAACAAAAGACAGTGATTATGGCAATAATAATAATAATAATAATAATAATAATAATAATAATAACCACTAATAAAATGCAGTATAACGTCCACCATTTATTGGGTCCTTTTTATATAGGCCAAGCACAGAACTAAGTCCTTTACATATATTATCTTATTTAATTATCTCATCGATATTAGGTGGCAGGTATTATTATCCCATTAAAATATGAAGAAAGGTCTCAAGGTTCAAAAAGGATAATGATTATAAGTGCAAAATCCATACACACTTGCTTATTTCAGTACTTTATTCTTCCTTGAAACACTAAAATACTTAGCCTCGTTGATACTTAACTGAAGCTCCCCAGCTGGTAGGAATTTATGCAAAATTATATGATTAGAATTTCAAATGTAGGGCAACAACTGAGAATTCTTATACTTCAACATGTGACCTTACAAAAGTATTTACTATGATAAATCTGTGTGCACACTCTTCACAGGAATCTACTGTATCTTAAAGCAGAGTCACATATATAAAACAGAAAAGATACAAGAATGAAACCATAGCCCTCACAAACAATGTGCTCAGATTAGCAGTTTACAGATCTTTTCTTTGCAACTACACTGTAACATTCAACATGTTACAGATACTGCTCAATGTAATCCTTACAAAAGTTCTATGGATGAATGCTATAAAAGATTCTTATTTTGGTAGATGTGGACACAAAACCACAAAAGAGTACAGTTATTTTAGAAATAACTGAACTGCCCAGTATAGGATGAAGTCCTTTAAAAAAGAAAAATTGAAATGACTGGAAATAAATGTAGAACCAAATGCCATTAACATGAACAACAGTATAGGAGCTCTGCTTTGATTAGAAGACTCATAATTTGTTTACAAGTAAGTTGGATATGAACTTCCTAGCCACGTTGAATTGTACACTACTGAGAAATTCACAGAACACTTTGTGTCAATCAATTCACTACTAAGAGCTCCAAGATCCAAATTTCTGCCATGTCCCTGTAATGAACCTTTAGACTTACATATCCACCATACTTGTCTTTTTTTTAATTTGTCTGTACTTCTTCTTGAATTGTTTCAACAATTCTATCACCTAGGTTTCATAATACAGCTAGACCTGTGTAGTATTTGGAATAAGAGTGATCCCCATTGGCCCATATATAGGAATTCTTAGTCATCAGAGTGTGGTACTGTTGGAGAAGGATCAAGAGGTATGGCTTTGTTGGAGAAAATATGTCACTTTGTGGTTCCAAAAGGTGTTGCTCTCTCTGCCTATGGATCAAGATGTAGAACTCTCAGTTACTTCTTCAGCACCATGTCCACCTACATGCTGCTATGCTCCCACCATGATCATAATGAACTAGCCTCTGAAAGTGTAAGCAAGCTCCAATTAAATGTCTTCTCTTATAAGAGTTGCTTAGGGCATAGTGTCTCTTCACAGCAATAGAACAATGAGTAAGACAACCTAGTTTCTTGTTTTTCTTATAAAATTCAACAAATTGGTTGTGACACCTTGAGATGAGGAATGGTCACTTTCATTTTGGAAATTAGTGATAAATAATAGGTCATCTAATAATTCCATAGGCTACATTCCTTTCACTTTTAATAAGTCATTAAGAGCTGATGCTGCTTTTAATGAGATTAAATGACTAGACACATGGCTTCTTTGCTACAATGCCTATAGTCTTTTAGTTTCAAATATCCCCCAAATGAATTCAAATCTGTAGGATCTACTGTAACTTTGGTGATCCCCCCTCTCCTCTCTCTCTCTCTCTCTCTCTCTCTCTCTCTCTCCCCTTTTCTCTCCTCTCTCCCATTCTCTCTCCCTCATTCCCCTTCTATCTCTTCTCTCTTTTTCTCTATCTACTCTTCCCTCTCTCTCCTTTTCTCCCTCCTCTCTCCTCTCTCTCCTCCCTCTCCTTCTCTTCCCCCTCCCTCTCCCCTCCCCCTCTCTCTCTCCCCTCCCCCTTTCTCCCTCCCCCCTCTCTCTGTCTCTCTGTCTCTCTGTCTCTGTCTCTGTCTCTGTCTCTCTCTCTCTCTCTCTCTCTCTCTCTCTCTCTCTCTTGTGTGTGTGTGTGTGTGTGTGTGTGTGTGTGTGTTTGGACATGCCACATGTGAAAATTGGAAGGCAATTTTCAGGAGTCAGTTATCTCCTTTCCTAATGTGACTGAATTCAGGTGCCCAGATTTGAATGCAAGTGCCTTTATCCCCTGAGCCGTGTCATTGGGTAAAACTTTGGCTACTTTTTAAATAGAATACCTTCCTACAAAGTTGCATTCTAGGACAAAACTTGTAAAAGACATTAAGCAGATCTGGTTTTTGCTCTTTAATGTATTAGTTCCTCTTCTCTTCTTTCCTAGAAAGTGTTTTAGGCCTACAAGACACATGCCACAAACACTAGTCATGTTTCTCAATGGGAAGCACTGTAAGATGCTGAACATGCAAAGATGATTAAGACATACCCACGGGGAACTAAACAAGACAGGCCACCAAAGCTAGTCAGACGACTTTTGCCCTGAAATTGCTGGTGCTGTGCCGTAGTGTGCCAGCTTTTCGGATGTTCCTCGTTAATCTTCCTTTTCTGTGACCTGATACCCTCTCTCCTACTCTTCTGAGGCCGAACCAGAACAAAGGTCACTTGGAATGGAAGCAAAGTCCGGAGACGACCAAAGACACCAAGATAAAACTTGGCAATGCCACTCGAGCTCAAGATTGAGAGGCTTCCTCCTTAAGATCAAAATTCCAGATGATCCAAATATAGGCAACGAGCCCCAGCAGAACATTTGGCTTTCTGTGCTGAATCCAGGAAAGAAGCAGAAATCACCATAGAAGCAACTCAGTTTTACTCTTTCCAACCCTGTGGGCTCTATGCTAATTGCCTACCCCAACAGTGAGATCGCATTTCAAAATATGGTCAAACACAAAACAGCCAAGTCAATCAAGCATTAAGTATTCAAGCACAATTATCCCAACACATGCTCGAGTACCAGCAGTGAAGCAGCTTAATTTGGGAGCAGCTCGGTAATCATCTCTCCAGGCAGCTGAGATTTTAACCTCTCCCCTCGGGCCTCCTGTTCAGGGTGCTGGCTTCGCTCCCTAGGTGTGAAAGATCACAAGGGGACCTGCTGCTTCCAGTTTGGGACCTCATTGAAATTCACGCTAAGGGCGGGGGAGGAGGGATTGCTGAAGCCCCCATTGTTGGGGAGAGCCTGGTGGGAGCAGATGGTCAGACTGGTCACTCAGTCTGGTTGTCAGATGCTCCCTGAAGTGCCCCAGGGACAAGGGGGCTTTCTTTCTACTCAACCCTCTGGTCATGTGTGTTTGCTCAACGTGAGCAAAGGGGTCTCTTTCTTTATCACCCTTTTGACTTCTCAGACTCTCAGTTGTCTGCACCAGCGCCTCCCACTACCCCACACCATACAGCTCCATTCCCCTAGTTTCTCTGATTCTCCTGGATCAACGAGTTGGGAGCTCCAAGGGCCCACTCACTGCATAGGAAAAACAATTGCCTTTGCCACTAATTGATGCTGAGCTATCCCCTCCAGAAGAGTGGACTCACTCAGTTCCCTAACCAATTGCTCCACACTCCTCATTAGGACTATGGACATGCACTAATGTGAATTATAAACCAACCCCTACAGCAGCGTTTCTCAGCATCTGGGTAGGTCCTAGAACCATCAGCATATCAGACATTTACAATATGATTCATAACGGTAACAACATTACAGTTATACAGTAGTGACAAAAATAATTTTATGGGTGGGGGACAGCACAATATGAGGAACTGTCCCAGCATTAGGACGGTTGAGAGCTGTTGCCCTACATACAGAAAGAGATAATGTGATAACTCACCAGCTCTGTTTGTTCTTGTTAATCCTGTAGTCAGGTGAGCAGAAAATGCAGACTTTTGTTAGTCTGTCTTATACTCATTTTCCATATAATAACATAGCGTAAAGAAATAAATACACAAGGCCTGGATTCCAGATGCAACTCTTACTTGTGTCAGGAAAGAGCAAACACCGAGTCAGCTTTCTACCTAAGACTCTTGTCTCTAAAGCGTTTGCTGTTGAACATAAATCTTGCCCTCAAAACCTGCTGCCTTTTAAGATTCCACACAGCTTGGGCTACAGTAGCTATTCCTTGCAGCTCCCAGTTAAGATTCCTTCCAGGTCAGGATGTTGTTAAGTTTGTTAGGTTTTAAACTACTTGGGCAGCCCAGTGCTTGCTAATGACACTTTTGTCTTCTGGATAAAGTCAACACCAACTGAGAGAGACAGCTATCCAACACTGGGTGGCAAATTTGATCTTATTTATTGGTATAGGTCTTTTCCTATTGTCCAGGTGCATCAAAACAGCTTAATAATTTTTCTAAGAAAAGGTCTCTAAAACTATTAGTGGACCTTTAAAAAGAAAAAGTTATCACTTGAACGAGAATAAAAGAAACCACTTTAAAATAGAATCAACAAACACATTACAGGGCAGACTGCCACCTTTCCCCTCCCAAACACATCACAGGCATTGCTAATCAATCACGGTCTTAATTGCAGCCTTCTACTCTGCTCCATGCGGTTTGTCAGCAGGCTGTACTAATCAATCTGTGCTGGTATTTTGGGTTGCTGGTATTTGTCACCTTGACTTTAAAGGTAATAATCATATAGTCCAAACATAAAATCACAGGAAATAGGCTCCCACTGCCTAAAAGGCAATGAGAAGGCAACCTTCGTTATCCAAAGGGCATGCCTGTCACTATCAGAAACGGCATCTTGTTTTACAATCAGCCATAAGACACAGCCTGTGGGATGGAGTGGCGCGTATCCTGGGAGGAGACACAAGAAGCTATGGAGACTTAATCAATTTACATTTGCTTCAGTGTGTGTCAATGGAGATAGTGAACATTTACTTAGTTGCACGGGCTTGGTGAGAAATAGCTAGAAAGCTCTACAGTGAGACGTGTTCCGGGACTGGCAGGATAGAAGGTGGGAAGGCCCTTTCCTTGTACGTTTCTCCCTGAGTGTTGAGTGATGGGTTTCAGTTTCTTCTTCTTAGAACATGTCTTTCTGGAACAACTGCAAAAAGTCCCTCAGAAAGTAGGTTAACCCCACCCCCAAAAGAGTGTTAAAAAGAAATGCCTACAACAAACAAAAATGAAAACCACCCACAGCATAGAAGATCACTGTCCAGGATCCATGGCATAGGTGACCACTGGCCAGGCTCTTGCAATTTCCCAGCCATTTCCTCGCACCACCAAAACTAAAAACAACTCGTCTGCTTTATGGTTTCGGGTGGAGTTTGCATTTGCACACTGCCTGCTTTATGTGTGTGAATCATATCATTTGATACCCTACAAATCACTCCTGTTAAAACATTTTTATTGATTCTTGGAGGATTTCTTATGTGTATAAACTGATCATTTCACACACACATACACACACACACACACTCTTCCTTCAACTTCTCCTACACCCACACCCACCCCTCCCAAACGCCGAACCTTTTTCTTAATGCACTAAGTCCAATTTGTGCTGACCACGTACTCCTGGCAGTGGGGACATCCATTGCAATGTGGCCAACCTACCAATGTTCACATCCTTAAAGAAAACTTACTCAGTGCCCCTGCAACCAGTAACTATCAATAGGTCCTCAGCAAGACACTGGGGCTCAGAGCCCCTCCCCCTATATGATGGAATGTTGACTGGCTTGACCTTGTCCAGGCAAGGTAGACCTCTGTGAGCTCAGGACTGCAGTGCTCCTGAGTGTACAGAAATCACTGCTTCACATCCATCTTCCCCATCGCCAGCTCTTACCATCGTTCACCCACTCTTCACATATGTCCCAGAGACTTGGGGTGACAGGGCATAACACAGATATCCCATGTGTAGCTAACAATCTGCTGACATTTATTCTACACTTGGACCAGTTGAAAGTTCCCCTGTTGTCTGCTGTCCCCTGAACAAAGAACTTTCTCAGATGAAGTGTGAGAACGGGGGTAATCTTACGGTAATAGAGAGATTAATTTAGAGGGCCATTAGATAGTATGTGCCTTTAGCAAAATAATAGGAGTAGGTTTACTCCTTGGGCTACAAGCTTTCCAACCTTGGGATTCTGACCAGATTTGTAGTACCAGATATACATTTCTTCCAATGGACTGGAGCTTAAATCCAATCCGTAAATGGCTGGTTATCCCCCAAAATATTTGTGCCACTGCTAGACACGTGTATACCTTGCCTCAGCAGCCATTATTATAGCCCACAGGGCTCACAGCTGAGTACAAGTCTAGATGACTTCCTCTTGACACAACCCACCGCAGAGCTTAATGTAAGCTAACCAGCAGGGGGAGCTTACAGTCACTGCCAACTTGTTTTCCCCATGCCTTTTGACCAAAGTGTGTGGTGTCTTCAGAAATAGGGTCTTTCTAGCAAGTTTACCACCAAGAGCAATGCCAATAGCCTGGCTTTTTTGTTTGTTTGTTTGTTTGTTTGTTTGTTTGTTTTTGGCAGTCTTCAGGATACTCCTGAGCAGCAACTCAAAAGCACCTACACCTGACACTGGGATTTTTATTTGTTATCTTATGGCTCGTGGGCAGAGCATTATCCCCTGCATATGGTAATTATAATTAAACTCAAAAGTGTACACACACGCGGATGTGTGTATTTGTGCGGGGGGGGGGGGTGGGGGGGGTGACATCACACTTATAAAACAATAGGTTTCCATATGTATTTTTTCAAATATCCTTAGTATTAGTTATCTTTGCCCCACCCTGTCCTCTGTCCTACCAATTTCATAATCATTCCCATTTTTTAAGCAGGTAACCAAGACCCGGCTATATTAAAGGTTCCATAGTCGCAGATACAGACATGGCCAAATTGGAGTTCGGATCACAAGGTTGAGAACAAACAGTGTTCTATTATGATCTACTGTAAATCTACCTCAGGGGAAAATAGCCCGTGCGTCTATAATGTGAATACCCTTAGGGACTACAGTCACTTATAGAGACACAGTCTCTCTCTCTCTCTCTCTCTCTCTCTCTCTCTCTCTCTCTCTCTCTCTCTGGCTTGAGTTTTCCAGGGTCTTCTCTTTTCCTAGATAATTCTGACTGGCTCATGTGCTATGTCTGTGTCAATGTCAAGATCCACCGCGATAGCTTCACTCTGCGCAACAGACAGAATTATTTAAGGTACTCTCCTCAGGAAAGGTCACTCCCTTCCCCTATATAGTGAGTGCCTCACCAGGCTGTGAGGAGCCACATTGGAGCAGTCAAGGAAAAATTTAAGCCACAATTAGATATGGCTATGTTAAAGCTATAAATATTCTCATAAGCTATTTCATTGATGGGAAAGAAGAAAATGAAATGGAAATAAGATTATTATTTCTGAGATTTATGCTCTTCTAAGAATATGGTCTGCTGTAATATTAACAATATTTAACACCTAGTCTGAAGCAGGCATCAACCAATGGGAATAAGCAGGCTAAGAAGTTTCCCTGCTGTGTCAGCATTATGACCCTCTTGATTGGCAAGATGTAAGAAAACCTGAGAGGTTAATGGGATGCCACAGGAACAGTCAAAGTAGTGAGCGCATAGTAGTAAAAACTGATCAGTGTATTGGTAGGGTGGAAGAAGGGCCCAAGGGAGAAGAGCAGTCCTGAATCCACTTCCTAAAACATCGTCTAACCTGTCAGAAAGAGTACATTGATGAGAGGTGCACAGAGCACAGAATCTGAGAACAAATGCCAAGAGTTGTTCCCACACTGAAGCTGCTCCAGGGGTCCATCCAGCAGTGGTCAGCCATGGTGGAGACAGGCCATCTGGAGTTGTGAGGATATCTTCATTAACATTCAAGCTGCATAACTAATTCCTTCCTCTCCTTCCTTGTCTATTTTAGATTCTATTTTCTTTGAACTTCCATGCTGCTTTTTCTCTGTGAAACAGCTAAGATGAAAATATTTTTATACAATCAAGTGCATGTTGAACGAACTTGGAGGAAGTTAGAGATGTCTGTTACATCGCTGCTTTCAGCACCCTTCCCTAATCACTTTTAAGTACAATAATTAACACAGATATTGGGCAAAGAAACACTCCTAGGAAATAAAGTTTGATTTCATCATGCATAGCATGTGTAACTTGGAGTCTTCAAAGAACTGGTGCAGTGATCTCAGCCAGGTTTCACATCAAATATGATAGTTAGGAGGAAAAGTAAAAAGGCAAGCAGAATAATTTCTCAAGTACTGTTAATGCTGGAAGTGCATACAGGTCCAAGGAGAGTTGGGTAAGCCCGAGGATGTCAACCAGAGCAGATTAATGTTGCCTCCAGTCCTGAGATTTATGAGACAGAGATAGGTTGTCTTCCCACAAGAATGGTGGGGTCCAAGGGGATAAAAAGACTGAATGCAGGACAAAGCTGACATAACTTATGATAACCTAAAAAAAACTGTGGATGTTGGTAGCCACCAAAAGTTGCTGAGAGAACCAACCTCACATGCCAATTCCTAGACTCCCCATCACTAAGGTGTTTTGAAAGGCCATCAGAAGCACTGAGTCAGCAAAACAAGAATGGCATTGGGGGAAAGGCTGTGCCTGCAGCAAAACAAAGGGCGGTTCCCAAACAGCTGCTTAAAAATTCAAGCCCCTTTCCCAACCATCTCTAGTGGTCCCACCCAATGAAAGATTCAAAAGCCCACCAAGCATGCCTATTGCCTGGAGCACAAAGCAGGAGCTTGCCACAAGCTGCTGCAAGCTTCATATCTACCATCTGTCCATACATATGCCTGAATCGCCTCCAAAGCAGAGTGGTCTCCTCCTAGCCTATGAGTGGCTTTCATTGGCAGGTTCTAACCTGGAACCACTGGGAAAGGAGTGTGCAGAAATGGGCTTCCCAACCCATCCTTTGTAAAGCCGTCCATGTGAGTGGAGCAGATTTCAAGCTGGCAACTGCCAACTAGTAGCACAACAGAGCGGTAAGGGGATATTAAGCATGCACTTCCAAACCCAAATATCGTAAAGGTACCAAATTTCACTCAACTACTTCAAGACTAGTCAATTACATATTAAGATATCAGTAGGTAAGAGACAGAAATCTTACATGGGTGTTTTCTAAAAGATAAACCATAAACCAATCACTATAAACCTATGATTCTCCAACTTATAAAAGAGAAGAACCTGCAGTGTATGTGAAATCCATCATGAGGAACATGATCAATTTATCAGGAGGAAATTCCTATATGGAGGAGTGTAGCCCACATGTCCACAAAGCTGTCAAACCAAGCATGATCAACTGTTCCCAAAGTCCCCATTAATATTCATTTGCTGCTTGTTCATTTCTCTGCCATCAGCTGGTGCTCACTACCAGACAAGTGATAGCACCAAAGCTAAAGAATGAGTTTGGGGAAGAAACTAGTGAGAAAATTCTTTTTTTCAATTGACAATTCTCCCTGTTACTGCTCTGGTTTAATTCTGGGTCACCTTAGCCCAGAATTCCACTGAGCTGTTTGCTGTAATGGAAAGAGAATGCATTGCTTCACAGAGTATTGAGTTGCACACCTAACAGATGTTTTAAAAGTGCAGAAAGCAATAATAATCTGATATCTAATAACCTGCTTCTACTAGAAGCCCCACTAAAGATGAAAGTAAGGATTTTCCCTAAACAGATTATTTGAACTATATACCTCTAAAATTTCTATACCAAAAATCTTGTAAGTGGTTCAAAATAATGGACATATTGGTGAATTTTGCTGATATTTAGAGGTGAAAGTGTGTGTGTGTGTGTGTGTGTGTGTGTGTGTGTGTGTATGTGTGTTCACAAGCAAAGGTACTATCTTTTAAATAGTTTAGGGCATAATCATGAAGTGGACACTGAAGGATCATTATTACTAACATTATGGGAGAAACAAGATAGGCCTCCGTTGTTTAACAACCTGAAAAATCCCACCATTGGTAGGGAAGCCATTCTCTAGACTAGTGGCGAATGTGTTTATTTAAACACTTGCATGATGCACTGTCTTCTTGAAACCAAAACAGAAAAAGAAAACAGTTCTCCATGTGGCCTCAGAAAGGAACCATTTAGCAGGCAAAACTCCTGATTCCCAGGCCCAGTATCAGATGAAATTTGGTAGAATTAAAGGCATGCCATACATTGGAATTTGGGCCATTTATGTCCCTGATAATTAATGCAAGGCTTTTTTTTTTTTTTTTTTTTTTTTTTTTTTGTATCTTTAGAACAAGTTCCTTAAGCTCAAGTCCCTTACTGGTATAGGGTGGAGCCTTACCATTTAGGCCTTTGACTACCTGTCCAGCCTCCATGTGCTCCAGCTGTTATCTCTCAGCTGTAGCCTTGATTCTTTCTACACTGAACTTACTCCCGCCTCACCAGCCTTCTACCTGCTATTGTGTCGATTTTTCTCTTGCATAGCTCTTTTGAAACTGCCAGAGATCCAACCTCTCTGGTTAAAAGAAATCCCACCATCTCAATTCAGCCACTGTCCTTCTCAGACTCCTCTAGTCTGCATAGTACAGACCATCAGATGAGATCAAAGTATGTCCTCATTTTGTTTCCCTGCCTCCCCTACTAGAGCATAAGGCACGAATGAGCTGAAAAGTTGCTGCATTAATTGAAACAGCTCAAAGCACATGTGCATTCTCTACCATTGTTTAATTCCTTCATTCGTTCATTCAAAAAGCATTTATTATGTGTCTGTCCTGTGCCAAACATTGTGTTTGTTATAGAGAGTAGAGAAACAAACAAAACATTTCTCTTTCTGATTGCTAACATCCTCATATGAAGAGATACATGTAATAATGTCTAAGGGTGAAAAAAAAAGCTCTATATGGAAAGGGGGAGCATGTGGTACTGCACACAGTATGTTCTGCCACACCTTCTGGAGGAAGTAAGATTTCAGCACAACTTTTAAAAATGGGGAGGCTCCTATGGGATATCAGACAAGAGTAAAGAGTGCTACACAATTTAAAACAAGAAGTAAGGACCTTAAGGTGGGAGTATTCTTGGCATGCCAAGGAACAGCAAGAGTGCCAGCATACCTGGAGTGGGAAACTTGATGTAGACATGAAATGAGTCTGAAGGCTGAATAGGATTATATCCAAAGATCAGGGGCAAAAGCTTACAGTGAGGCCATGAAGGCTCTAGGAAAGCTGGGGCATGAGGTCTGGCCAGGCTTCATCTTTTCAGCAGTTCTAGTGTTTCTGTGTGGATATTATCAAACACAATGGCTTGACTAGAGACCCATACTGTGTGTAGGGAGCTGTGAGGGCTGTACCAGATGTTTAATTTTCCTGCAAGGATAGAGGATGCAAAGTGCTCTTGTAGCAGTTCTGGGGTACCACAGGAAAACCTAGGCAGGAAAACAAATGGAGGTGAACCTTAGTGTCTCAGCCATTAATTCAACAACAGACTAAATTTGATTGGCTTTTTGTAAAGGATCAATGGAGTTGTACTCCCTTGTGCTTCACAGAAAATCTCTGGTGTATCACCAAGGGAAGCTCTGGAGTTCACACCAACCTACTGTGTTAACTGAAGATACCTAAGTGACGTCACACTGAAGCAGCTTGCATGAGTATGCCTGACTGTTCAGAAACCATGAACTTGTTCTGGCTTCTTCATCTGAGCCCTTTCAAGACACTTCAAGACCTCCTCATTGACAGAGTCCTCTTAGCATAGTAGATTAGAGACAAAAGACACGTACTTCCAAGGAAAAAATAAGTAAATTAAAAAGAATAGAGAATTCTGAACTATTATCTTCATAGTCCCAAAATTAAGAGGGGGACTGACTGTAATACACAAGTAGCTTATTCTTGTTCTACTATATAACAGTATTAACTCTTTCCAGAGAAGTCCTATTGGTAGGCAAAGGCAGGTGGAATATTTTCATGACATTTTCTCTTCGATGTTTACCATTTAAAAGACAGTTCAGTCATGCTAGACCAAATCATTTTCAGGGAAGAAGGGTGCTATGTACGTGTGCTCACATACACAAGGCAGGTGAGTGTCAGTTTTTACTTTACATCAGCCATCCTGCCTTGACTCGTTTAATAAGACTGCATCTGGGCATGATGACGGACTATAAGAGATGGTGTTTTGCTTCTTCCTGTGTGTTCACGTGGTGACTGGTGTGTGTGTGTGTGTGTGTGTGTGTGTGTGTGTGTAGTCTAATTAAATCCCATATGAAAGATACACTTGAAGCAGAAGTAAGACTACTCAGGCCTCACTCCTCCCACTACCACATGAACACTTTGAGCATCATTGGGCTTTACTGATATTTCCCCTTCCCCCTTCCTTGCTAGTCTTTCTCAGTGGATCTCCATTCCTGTTTCTCCAGGTGTTTCCTCACCAGTATATCCCAGTTTGTCCAACAAAAGCTCTAAGCTTCCTCTTGAGTAACATGCAGCTTTTAAAGGAAGCATAATCTGGCCATTACTTCCATAATCAAACCTCCTGACTCTTTCAAGAAAACCACGCCTCTTCCCCTACACTTGGGTAGGAAGCTACACTACCATACATGGCTTCCCATGCTGTAAATGCTCCTCTTTTTCTTCTTTTCTCAAATTAGCCCCGTCTTCTCTGTTCTTTCTCAAGTCTCTTGGCTTTGACTTTAGCTCATCCTCTGCCTAGGCTCTAACAATGCAATTCCCATCATTCTCCCTACCATTCTGTGAACCCACCTGCAAGAAGTAATGACTCAATAACGCATCGTTATTCATTTTCTTTAGAAGAAGGTGCCACTGTCTTGGTAAGATTTCTAAACAGGAATCCGGTGAAGCTTGGATGTACACACTGGCCATGGACTGGCTCCCATCAGCATTTCTATCTTTAAAGAAGCTGAGAGCTGAATGTGCAAGCAGCAATTGGTTTGTTCACAAAGACCATCTGTTCCAAAAAAAAAAAAAAAAAATTCCTTGATTTGGGATGAGGACTACACTTATCTGTGCCTATAGGGATAAATATGTAGAATGTAGTTTGGGATTATACTGGTTTAGTAAAGTGGTGGTTGTAATTTTTCCTTTAAGATCCATGACTTCACTAGTTTGGGGTAGTTGGCTAGGTTTCTGGTACCAGACATGACTTCCATCTTATGGAGTGGTCTTTGCAACAGATGGAGACTATTACAGAGAACTGCAGTCAATGAAAATGTAGAGTTGCAGAGATCAGTTCAAAAGGATACAGCTACAAAACCTAAGGTCAGTGATTACTGTGGAAGAGGGGTCAGAAAGACTGTCAGAGCCAGAGAAGCAGAGGAGCTAGCTGTGATGTTGTGTCTCCTTTTGAATGGCTGAAGCTACACCCATAAACCAACACCACATCCCCAACATGACGACGTTAACATGAGCTGAACAAAAGCAACAATAGACATATTCATGTGGAGTGGGAGCCAGGAGGCCTTAACGCTACACTACGAACCATAGGCAACCAAGGAATGCTGAGAGCCTGCCAGATAGTCTTCTCCACGGAAGAGGACACCATTTAGTAATCCAATACCAAATGGTCCGTCCTAAAAACATACAGGTAGCATTATACAGACCGAGGTGTGTACTTATGAATGTAGATAAATGTGTGTGTGTGTGTGTGTGTGTGTGTGTGTGTGTGTGTGTGTGTGTGTGTGATGACAATTAATGAAAAATACATCATGAATTTGGAAAAGACCAAGGAAGCCTATATGGGAGGTTTGGGAAGGAGGAAAAGGATGGGGAAGTATGCAATTGTATTATAATCTCAAACGATAAATAGAAGAGAAATAGGGGATTTAGCTCAGTGGTAGAGCACTTGCCTAAAAAGTGCAAAGTCCTAGGTTCTGTACTCAGCTCCTGGAGAGGAAAAAAAATAAAATAGAAGAAATAATTTTTAAGAAATAATTTTTATCTCTATGTGGAATTTTAACTTCCTGTATGCTAAGCAATCTTACCTAAGAATTTTCTTATTAATCAAGCATAAGTATAGGAAAATGATAAATGCAAGTAGAAAAGACATGCTACTTTTCAAAAATTAAAATGAAATAAAAAGTTACGATAGCAAATGAAAACTAAAACCGCACCACCAGCAATACCACTAACATCATCATCATCAAAATAGAGATTACTAATCGTATTACCTCATGCTCAGTGAGAAGAAAGAACGATGGGCATATTTTAGATTTGGAAATCTCATTTGGAAACTGCCTGATTAGTTAATTTCAAGGCCCAAGACCTCTCACCACTTCATTCTTCCCACCTGATAATTCAGATATGAATAGTGCCCACTTGGCAGGAGTATTCTATTATGTGCCAGCATATACAACGCAGAGCTTTCCCTCCCTGGCACAGAATAAATGGGCAGGAATTCCACTTTTCCTTGGGGCACCTCCTTCTCCAGGCTCAGGCTCCTCTTCAGAAGTTCCTGTCCCAAGTACAAGACTCTGAACACCCCTCTCAAACCTGCTGATTTTTGAAGGACCTTAAGGTGAGCAGCCTTTCCTTCAGAGTCCCTAGCCCGGGTGTCAGGCAAATGCTTGCACCGGCTGGCTGGCATATGTGGCCTGCTGCAGACTAATTTCTTCTGACATGTTGCCTTGAATGCACAGTCACAGAGCATGTGCTGAAGTGCTAAACACCCCCAAACTGTGTGCTTTCCAATCTGGGAAAGCTTTTCGGTGGGTCCAGGCTTTTCTCTCGACCTGAGGCGTCATAATGGGGCAGCACATGGACACTTCATTGAGGCAATCTGTCATCCTACAAACGTTTAATAGCGGCAGCGGTACCTGTGTGCCACTCTCAGTGAGCCAGACACCGCCAAACAGCTGCTCTTCTGTTGAAGTTGGTGCTGCATTAATAAGCTTGCAGACAAAGAAGTGTCTGTGTGGTATGTGGCTCTGCACACAGACTGAATGTAGAGCCAGAAGGAGACCGGCACTCAAAAACCATACAACTCCCATTACAGAAAATTGGTTTGGGGCTCAAAGAAATTAATATGTGTGCTAATATTCCTGAATTAGACATGCTAGGTCATCCCTCTGCCATTGTTGACTATGCTTTGACAAGCTCAGAGGTCTGTGACATGCTGAAGCTCACATTCTGTTTTCATACTCGGAGCCTCATTTGAACCTCCTGCATCCCTAAAATTACATTTTACACACACACACACACACACACATGAATCCTTGAAAGGTTCTGCCCCATGCTCAAGTTCATGTCTCTATGAAAAGGCAGGGGCATGGGCTTGTGGGATGGCTAAGTAACTGAAATGTTGTTTCACAGGCATGAGGACCTGAGTTCAAATCCCTCTAAGCTACATAAAAGTCACTGGCATCAGTGTATATTGACAAACCCAGCAATGAAGGTTGAGACCAGGACAGTAATATCTCTGGGGATCATTGATTCAACACGATGAGCTCTGCCTAGCCTATGGTCTTCACCTGGGATCTTCATGGAAAATCCTATGCTACCAACACAGAAGACCTAGATGATACAACAGCAAAGAACACAGAACAGAAGTAGACATCAAGTCCCAATAAGCTCCTACTACTTTGTCCCAGTGCTAACGAAATAGATAGACCACCAGTAACAAAAACAAGATTAGCAGGTAGCAATTCTTCAATGTCTACTATGTGATAACACAGCATTTCTCTGCATTGTCTTGGTCTCTTGTATCCCATTAACAGATGATTTCCTCTGTCTTCAATGAAGATCTGATGTCCATAGAGGTTAACTGATTTATTAGGAATGACAGATTTTACACACAATAGAATGATGCTAGATGGCCAGCTGTCTAGACTTCTAGGCTGACCCATTTCTGCTAACCTATGATTGGTCGTCTCAAGGAGGTAGGTTACCACGGGATACATTATACGCTGCAGGTTAGCACATCTCTAAGCCATTCATGGCAAGGTTGAAAAAGATGACCATGTTCATTGCTGACCCTTCTGGAAATGATCCCAAGGTACCCTGAATATGGTTTTTGTTTTTTTTTATCATCTGCTCTACATCTTCTGAGTTTGACCAAGAAATAAAGGACAAAGAGCAAGTTCCCAAATGATCTAGCTTCAGGTGTGAGTCTAGTGAAATTCTATGACATTTGTATTAAAACATCTGTTTATGTGCACACACACACACACACACACACACACACACACATGTCATATCGATGGAGACAGGAGCAGAGAACAGTGGGCTGATTACATGTCCTTTTCTACTTCCTGACAGCTTTGAAACTATAAGTGCGTAGAGTAGAGTTGAAGACAAAAATAGACATGCAGCCGCTCTCTCATCCAAGCTTTTTAGTCTCTCCAGCTTGGAAGCATATTGTAGCATTTTATTGTAGTCTGGGCCGTGGTGGCTTCCCTTGTTTGTGATTTCTTTTTGAAAAAAGTAGTAACATTTCATCTCTGTAGAGAAATGAACTTGAGTAAGTGACAGAGGACCAGGCACTCAGGCACATGTACACTTCTCTCCCCCCCCCCTCTCTCTCTCTCTCTCTCTCTCTCTCTCTCTCTGTGCATGTGAGTGTGCGTATGCAAGTGTGTGTGTGTGTGTGTGTGTGTGTGTGTGTGTGTGTGTGTGTGTGTATCCTTCCCAGGGCTCCACTGCCTCACGAAGTGAATATATGCACGTGTGTGTCTGATTGTGCATGTGCCTGGGTCCTAGGGCCTCAGAGGGAAGAGAGGAGGCAGAGTGTGAATTTGAATAGAGCGGAAATTGGAAATTGACACAGCTGTTTTTGTTTCACTGTAACCATTTTTAGAAGCTCAGGATGCACTATGCTTCCAAGCAAGGCAGCCCACTCAGCTTGGGGATTAAACACCAGCTAGAGATGGGAGTTTATTTAAACACACTGGATGGATACCCAAAGCATAGCATAGATCCTTCATTCCGTGCTCTGCAGATCACGGGGCACACGCCACCTTTGGCATGTGTTCTTCCTGCCAGTTAAAGTGAATTCTGCGAGCTTCTTCATGAAGTTGTCTTCTGCAAGCTTTTCTCTTCTCTCTCAACATCCCCATCTTTTTTCCTGAGATTTGATACTAGAGTCACTACAGACTCAGCAAGGAATACTCACAATGATCCGAGTTACTGGATTTAGGTTCCTTGGGCTACCATACCTCCAGAAAAGCAGAAGTTCCCACTCTTCATTTGTTTTTCGTATTTTTAAACTAAATGTGTTCAAGTCTTTGCTTGTGTGTGTGTGTGTGTGTGTGTGTGTGTGTGTGTGTGTGTCTGCGCATGTGAGCACACACACACACACACAGACACACACACAAACACATGCTCGCACGCGCAACACAGCATACAGGTGGGGGGTCACTGAATGACTTGTGAGAGTTGACTCTCACCTTCCATCACATGCACACGGATGAAACTCGGGTCCTCAAGCTTGTGAGAAGGTACTTTCTTTTACCCCCCATCCATATTGCCAGATGTGTCTTTTAACGCACACCTCTGTCCACACAGGTAGTAAGAGGCTCTGTATCTGTTACGGTCAGAGTTTGCCCATGAAACCCCTTGTAAAACAACTTTGACATTGAGTTGGCTTTGTGCCAGTCTCAACCCAGCCTCACCTTCACCTGGTCTACCTCACAAACAGGAGACCAACTCGCACCTTCTGTAAGGGCCCATTTATTAATGTCTAAAATGGAAGTGACATTGGTACCTATGGTACAAGCTTGAGAGCAATGTACGAGAAACCCAGAGTTGTAACACACACCTGTGAGCTCAGCATCTGAGTGGTAGAGGCCAGATGATTAGGAGTTCAAGGCCGTATATGGCTACATAGCAGATTGGAGACCAGTCAGAGCTCCCTGACACCCTGTCTTAAAAATAAAAGCAAATAAATAAACAGAACTAAATTAGAAACTTAAGTTAAGCAAGGGCAGGAAAGGCAGGATTGATGAGCTTGCAGCAGGCTGATTTTCCTAGTCAGGTGATAATTAACAAGGTCAGGAAACATTGTTGGTTGACATGATGTGGAAGGGTGACCATCACTCAGAACAGAAGCCAGGTATAGTGGAAGACAGACTGCAACTCAGAGCAGCTTCCCAACAAAGAGTGACCATCCCCAAATGTTGGTAAATGGCCTTTTGAGAAATTCAGGCATAAAGTCCAGCACATCAGAGCTGGGCTCCCATTCTTAAGATGACTGGTCTCAACTTTGTGATCACTGATAGGAAGCTCAGTCCCTTGAAACTCTAATTTCTACACCTGTAAAATAGAAATAAAAATGTCTGACTTAGAAGCTTAGTGGGGGTTAATAGAAGCACTGTATAAAACAGGTCTGGCACATGTTCAGCAGGGTCTTCTTCTCTTAGTTCCTCACTCAGGCATAAAAAGAGGATGATTCATAAGAATCTAGAAAGCCCAAGGCTGCCTCACCTTTAATTTATCAAGTGAGACACTTTCCAAGTTGGCACTAGGCAGGACACAGATGGCCCATCATCTGAGCATGCATGCATGGCCAGGCCCTGTTACTTAGGTTAGGAATCACAGGGCCTCCTGCTGGGCCAGTTCTCCAGGATTACCCTCCAGGCAGGCCCAGGCTGAAATCCCTGCCCTGAATGTGCTATTAACACTGTGATACTATTTTAAAATAATGAAGAAGCAGCTTGTTGAGAAAGGAGAGGATGAAGCCTAAAAATAAAGCCAGGCAACAATTCAAGGTTTCCTTTGCATTTAGGACGTGCAGATCCTTTAGATATAGAATGCGCAGAGTTACCACTAACTACAATTATCCAGATGAATGGGCAAGATCCCAGGGACAGACACATCAATGTGATGGTTTAGATGTTATGTGTGGAAATCAATGCAAAGGGTAAGCAAAACCCAAGTGGATGCTCGGCATGCTAGGGGTCAGGCTCCCCATACCTTTGACTGTCTGGAAAATTCAGATCTAGTCAGTGGAATTTCACTACTCAGGGCCAACCTTAACATATAGTGACCGCAAACACAAGACAGTTGGCAGACCTCTATATTAACTTGTAGATGTGCTATCCAATTTCTCTCTACCTCCCAAGATTACTGCAGTCAGTGTTACATCCAGCACCCCCACTTTCCATCAAAACCTACTCCAAATGATTGTTAGAGAGTAGAACCCACACCTTTCCCCACATCCTGTCCTCGATATGACAATATGACCAAGGGCGTACTTCAAATCCTTGAGAACTGGGAAAAGTGGAGAAAAAGACCTCTTCCAGAAAATCAAGGGCTCTTATACCCTATGAAAAGATACAGAACAGATCCATTGTTCCTACTCTTCACTGGTGGAAAACAGCCTCGTACCTTCCTCTCTGGAAGGGCCATGAAGGGAGCTGAGTAAGTGGCCCTGCTACAGGATTTCTGCTCAGGAGAGAGATGGAAAAAAGGAAGGCGCACACAGCCACACAATGGCTACCACAGCATGGAGCCTGGAGGAAGTCAGCAAACAGGTTCCCTACCTTGCTCCCTCATCCTGATCATTCACAGCCCTGTCTCCAGAGGCTTCTGCTTCTGAATCCTGTCACAGTCACTGTAAATTCATCCTGCACATCAGGAAGTTTCCCTTTAAGGAAGTAACATTCTATGACAATCCCAGTAGATCCCAGGCCAAAGAAGTTCAGATCTCCAGTCTGCTCCCTAGCTGAGGATGTGAGGGAATTCACATGTTAAGGAGGGAAAGCAACTTAGCATCCCTGTGGCATCCTGAGTGTGGCCTTCTGGGATGCTGTACATGAAGAGCTCTACCCATATTTCCTCAGCTCTGCCATCCCTGTCCAAAAATATTGAACTCACATTCTCTGGGTTTGAGATAAAGAGGTAATGTCGTGCAAACCTTATAACAGCCCTGAGGTTGGGGATATAGATGGGAACTTCATTTCATAGCAACACAAAATGAGTCTCAGAGGATCAAGGAGAACACACTTTGGGATGCCCCCTCGGCTATCAAATCCACTTTATATTGAAATCTGAGCACATGGTTTAAAAAGAATCTGATCTTGTTACTTCCTGACTTCAAGCCATCCCAGAGCTCCCCGGTTGCCTGAGGTCATGCTTCTCAGCCTGGGTGCACAATGAATTACCTTGAGAAACTGTAAACCTGGCATTGTACTGTCCACAACCCAGACCAATTAATCCAGACCCAGACCAATTAATCAGAATCTATGGGGAGTGGAACTCAGGCTTGGTACTAGTGAGTACTGAGAGCTTCTGAGTGATCCTGCAGTATAGTCAAGATGAATCACTGCCTGCAGAAAGTCAAATCTGGCTTCTTTATTTCTCTCACCACCTCTTCCACCCTCTCCCACTTTATTCTTCATCCATTCTTGACTACTTGGGGCTCTCAAGAAGACTACACACTAACACCTTTTTCTCATCTACCTGGAATACTTTCCAAACCTTCCTATAGACTGAACTCAGTGCTTCCTCCTCCACAAATCCTTCCCCTGATACCACTGCAGTGTTCCTGCTAGGTAGGCAATGTGGGTGTTCCTATACCATTCCAATGCATTACCATAGATTGTTATGTATCCCTTCCTTTACTTAAAGGGCTACCTTGATCAGATCACAGATTGTGCCACTGTCCCCACTCATGAAATCTTTACTGATGCAAAGGAATTGAAAGCCAGGATGTATGCATACATATATGCCTATGCATGTTCTTTGAAACATTATTCCAAACACAGAAAAGGGGAAAGCAACCCAATTATCAAGTATCCCTTAACAGGCTAATAGCGTGATGGTTTAGATTAGAAACACCTCCTTCCCCAGTCTCAGGCATTTGACCGCTTGGCTCCAAGTTAGTGGCATTGTTTGGGAAGGGTAGGAGGTGCAAGCTTGCTGGATGAGGCAGGCCACTGGCATGAGGCTTTGAGAGTTAGAGGCCATTTGGCCAATGCAGCTTGCACTCTCTGCCTAGTGCTTTCAGTGGAGATGTGGTCCTTCAGTGTTCTGCTCTGTCACCAGTGCCTACTATCTGCTGCCACTGCTCCCTGACAGGATGGGTACTTATCCCCCTGGAACTGTAAGCCCAAACAAGCTCTTTCTTCCATAAGTTGCTCGTGGTTTGGGCTGTTTGTCCTTGCAACACTGAAGTAACTAGCAGAGATTGGGTTATTCCTGTTATGGCAGGAAGCTTGTTTATGGGATGACCGAGGGCATGGGTGGCTGAAAGAAACCCTTTCCTATTCAAAGTTGGTTTTGGTTAGAGTTCAATCCCAACATTAGAAACCTAACTAGGACGAATGGACAACTGTTGAGATTTGATCTTTGATATATATTTGTAATGATAAATACTGTTCCCCAACCCCCTGTTGCTCCCAGGAAAATGAAATAACCTGCATATACAATGTGACCTTGTTCCTTCATTAAAAACTATTGGTTAAATCAAGATACTGACAACCAATACAAGGGGAGAAGAGATATGAGTGGAGTTTTGGGACTCCCAGTGATTGGTGTCTGAGGAGACCATGAGAAGGGAAGAATGGGAGGAAGCTGCCATGGGGTAGGTATGTCATAAAAATATAGTCATAAGAGCTAGCCGACTGGAATTAAGCTGTCAAGATGGAACATAGGAAATTATAAAATGGAGTTAATGATGGAGAAGTAGATTTTAATAGCATAGAGGATAGAAACCTGCCTATCTCTCATGCTGAAGAAGGCTTATTACAAATATAAAAGGTTTAAAATATACAAAAGTATAAAAGTTGTATGTCTTTTGTCCGGGAACTGAATGATCAAAGGCAGGGTGGAAACCCGTGACTGAGATGAAATATTTTCAACAACAGGTAACCAAATGGTGTAGGGGATTCTGCCACATGATGCAACATGAATAAGCTTGAAATGCAGGGGTAAACATTACATAATCCCTTTTATACAGTACTTAAATCATGCAAATATATAGGATCTAGAAATGTATGGTTATCAAGAAATAGGGATAAGAGACAGGAGTGGTGGGAAGCAGTGTTGGACAGGCATAGAGCTCATACACAGTGCAGCAGAGCAATATCCAAAGACTGGGACTGGGCAATGATGAAGGCTGCCCAGCTTTGTAGCACTTTGAAAACTGCTTTTTCTCCTAAGTACGATGTAGTTCGTAAGCATATTTTTAAAAGCTTGGGAAATGTATAAATAAGCATGCTCATCTATCCTTCTCCAAAATATTCTACACTAGCCCTTTTGGCCTGCTAATTTTTCTGCAAAAACATTGGCTTTTTCCCATTTCAAGTTGCTCAAAATAGCTGTTCAGTGAGAAAAATATAACTCTAAATTTTTACAAGACTCCCCTTTTCCCTCTTTTAATTAAAAGTCCTACCTTAGGTGACACTTGTGAGTACCCCAATTCCAATTGCTCCCTATATTGACTAAGATGATGCTTGCTGATACAAAAAACAAAACAAAACAAACAAACAAACAAACAAACAAAAAAACCTAGCAACTTCAATGACTTAAAACAGTCCTAAATTGTAGTGTGAATCCAAATCGTCTGGAAGACTTTTTAGAAATGAGATTGTTAGATGCCACCTCTCAAAGCTCTCCAATGTTTCTAAGTTTGGTTCCTGTGTCATGGCATCTAGTAATTTCTATCGATGACAAGTTCCCAGGAACTACTGTGTGAATGTTTGTGTCTCCTCTAAAATTCAATTTAATAAAATTGATCGCCAATTAGCAATGTTAGGCATTTTAAGTGGTGATTAGTCCAAGGGCTTCACTCTCATCAGTAGAATTAGCAACATTCCTGTTAGGCTTCTTTATCTGTCTTTCCCTTTTACCAGCATTCAATAAATGGTAAAGGGCAGCATTCAGTGAATCATCTTAGAAACAAAGAGAAGTCTTCATTGGTTACCCAGTATGCTGTAACTTTAATGTTGACTCTCCCTGCCTCCAGAACTATGATAAATATAATCTAAGGTATTGTACTGCAGAAGTATGAGACTGGGACCATAGGTGATGCCACTTAACCCAGGGATCCCAGATGGAGAACCACTTGCTAAGCACAACTCAAGCTTGTTTCATTCTGACATCACAATAGAATGGAACATTTGGAAGCATTGCTCCATGCAGTCAGTCAACACACACACACACACACACACACACACACACATCATTGATGGGAAACAACTGGAAAATTTTATGGTCCATGACTAGAAGATGCACACCGTGCTCTCATATTTCCATAGCCAGAACTCACTATAAGGGATACACTACCAAAGCTGTTGGTAGGTAAGACACATGCTCACATCTTAGTGCGATTGATGCTCCATCATATCCCATGCATTATATTTATCTTCATAACAAGGTTTATTTTCTCCTGATACTAAATCATACACTTGCTCTCTAACCTTTCATGTCTGCCTCTAATGAAAGCACAAGCTACAAAGGATAGAAACTCAAATTTCCAACCTTGGGCCTTCAAGACCTAATATACAGCATTGGGAACAAAGTAGGCACGGAGGTTTATTTCTTAAATTAATAACTGCATTTTTCCCCTAGAATATACTATCTCCTCCTTTATATATTTCTGAAACCATGATCTTTTCCTTCCTTGTATCACTAGGTTCCTCCCATCATATCAGGCCCGTGTCTTTTTTAATAGTTCTGAGGAACAGCTCTCCTAATAGTCCTATGACAGTTATGCTGTCCTCCCCACTGACCCATCCTACATATGTCAGTTATGCTAGCTTACTATTGCCAATTTTCCCTTTTATTTTGTCAAGTAGCCTTCCTTGAGAGGTTAAAACAAACAAAAATGACAACAACAACAACAACAAAAACCTACTCACAGTTCATTCCCCACCAGGCTGAGGACCCCATGAGCTGATCTAGCAGAAAGCACACTCTGTAAATGAAGAGACGAACTAAGACAAACAGCTAACTACCCTGTGAACTACAATAGTTTAATAACTGTCAGCAGAAAATACAAGAAAATAGACAGCAGCAGACACACTGTAACTCTGAATCAGTGCTAAAGATCAAATGAACAGAGTAAACTGTCTTGGATCCTCACAGCCTTCCTGTTCCAAATGAAGTGAGCTGCAGGATCTCTTAAATAAATTCTCTTTCCAAGACAGCCTGACAGACTCCCCATTCCTCATTTGTTCAAGAGTCTGGCCAAGCAATGCTAGCACCTGTTGGTAATAAGGTATTCGGTGATAATCTATTTTATTTTAATTTTCACATGTCACTTAAGTACCTCAAAAAAATAAGCCCCTCCAACAAGATATGGCCTGCTGGATGATATTCTTCAAGCAGGATTTCTTTCTTTTTTTTCTCCTTTTTTTTTTATTTTTTTTTTATTGCGTATTTTCCTCAACTACATTTCCAATGCTATCCCAAAAGTCCCCCACACCCTCCCCCCCCACTCCCCTACCCACCTATTCCCATTTTTTGGCCCTGGAGTTCCCCTGTACTGGGGCATATAAAGTTTGCCTGTCCAATGGGCCTCTCTTTCCAGTGATGGCCAACTAGGCCATCTTTTGATACATATGCAGCTAGAGTCAAGAGCTCCAGGGTACTGGTTAGTTCACAATGTTGCACCTACAGGGTTGCAGATCTCTTTAGCTCCTTGGATACTTTCTCTAGCTCCTCCATTGGGGGCCCTGTGATCCATCCAATAGTTGACTGTGAGCATCCACTTCTGTGTTTGCTAGGCCCCGGCCTAGTCTCACAAGGGACAGCTATATCACCGTCCTTGCAACAAAGGCTTGCTAGTGTATGCAATGGTGTCATCGCTTGGAGGCTAATTATGGGATGGATCCCTGAATATGGCAGTCTCTAGATGGACCATCCTTTTGTCTCAGCTCCAAACTTTGTCTCTGTAACTCCTTCCATGGGTGATTGTTTCCAATTCTAAGAATGAGCAAAGTGTCCACACTTTGGTCTTCGTTCTTCTTCAGTTTCATATGTTTTACATATTGTACCTTATATCTCGCTATACTAAGTTTCTGGGTTAATATCCACTTATCAGTGAGTACATTTCATTTGAGTTCTTTTGTGATTGGGTTACCTCACTCAGGATGATGCCCTCCAGGTCCAACCATTTGCCTAGGAATTTCATAAATTCATTCTTTTTAATAGCTGAGTAGTACTCCATTGTGTAAATGTACCACATTTTTGTATCCATTCCTCTGTTGAGGGGCATCTGGGTTCTTTCCAGCTTCTGTCTATTATAAATAAGGCAAGCAGGATTTCTTATGCCTCACATAAAGATAACAGTTGAGTATCTTCTTTCTCACCTCTTCTGTACCAGGAACCTACAGCCATTTCCTACAACTTTCAGTGTTTGCCTATAAACACAGAACTATTAGTTTATGCTCCCTCTCAGCAGGCTACATATGCACTGTCTCACTTCCTCAAAATAATCCTGCTATCAAGATTTTATATTCTAGGCATAGTGACTGGGTTCAGGAAAGGACTGAATAAATTACACATAAAGGTGGATCTAGGAACGGATGGAAAGGATACATGTTCCTAAAGAGTCGCTCACTTCCACGTGTAAGCTTTCAGCTATTTAAGTGGGTTCTTACTGAGGGCCAAGCATTTGCCTCACATTGTGTGCTAAGTATCTGGATTATAAGATATAACTTCCTGAGAGATGTCTTTGAAACACTAAATGATACATTAAATCAAGCAGTCAGTATTAAGTAGGGAATACTAATGCTGAGGGTGCCAACTACAGGAAGCCTTTCCCCAGACAGTGCTCAGTTTCCACAAAGGTTGAAAAAGAATGGAAACCTGATTATCTCTCAGGGATACTGCGCTGGTGGCTGAATAGCTGCATGATGCTTTATGCTGCACACTGATTCTTTTGGACAGAGAACCAGAAACGGGAATGGGAGATAAGGGGTGAAAGGGATACAGAGAGAATTGTCAAATTATTTGACCAAAGGGCATTTTATATTTCAACACTTTCTATCCATTAGGTAGACAATAGTCATTGTATAATTTGAACTTAAAAATCCATTTCCTTACCCAACAGCATCTCTTTCTTCCACACAGAGATGCCGTTTCCTCCTTGGTCTGTTGTCAGGGCTAATTACGTTCCCCATAACATCCTCCTGATTGCACAGAATTAAGTAAGGCAGGTGTGGCGGTAGCAAAATAAAACAAAATATGTGACTTATATGACAGACTGATTAGTTTCAGAGGGGACGGAGTAAAAATAGAAAATGTTATAGATGGAGATTAGAGAAAGATATGGCAGTCATACTTTTCAAGGATAAATCAAATCAATTGAAAAATCATTTTTACCAGTTATGTCTTTTATAAACACAGTCTGAACACACTGCCTTGATATATTTCATCCTTTAATGGGTTCCCAATATGTCTCCTACTTAAAATGCAACTAACTTGATAGAGAAAACAATTTTGATAGAGAATATTTGCAGGTTGTACCACAATCACTTCCCACTGCATCAAGATGAGTGTGGACTGTGCAGCTTTCCCTTTCTCGGACTAAACAACTGATGGCAACAGCGGTCAAAGGGGAATGTTCATTTAACCCATAGTTTAGAGAGGTGTAGAGTTGTTTGTTCCCCCCCCCCCACCCCATATTCTTGGACAGAAATCTCTGTGATTAAAGCATATGACACAGGAAGCTCTTCACATCTGCAGGACAGGAAGCAGAGAATGTGGAAGACGAAGACAGACAAAACATAAACCCAGGAATCCGCATCCAATGGTGCATTTGTTCGCATATCCCAAAGTTTCCACAACTCCAAAAGTACTACCACTAGATGAGAACCAGGCATTCAGAGACATAGGAGACAGTTTACATTCAACTAGAACAATCCATCTCCAGCTCTTAGAGGCTCCACCATCTCATTACTCAAAAACACATTTAGTCTGCAAGAGTCTACACAGTCTAAGCATTTCCAACAATCTACACAGTCTTAGCAAAGGTCCAAAGTCTGAGTCAGTTCTGAGACTCAAGGTAAACTCCTAGATGTGGACCACTGTAAAATCAAAGTCAAGTTACACATTCCAAGATATAAAGTCACAGATACCCAATTTCCAAAATGGGGAGGAGAGTGCAAAGCAAAAATGATAAGACCAAAGAAAGTCAAAACATAGTTGGGTAGTCATTCAGTCTTGTAGTTCTTATATTTGCCCATTGTTTACTTCCTACATTTCTCTACCTGTACCACCAAAATCCATCACACACACACACACACACACGTTCCAAAGACTTGAGAACCATATGGTCAGGTATATGCATGGTCACGACCCACTTCTCTAGTACCACTGCTTTGTACTGGTAACCTTCTCATTCCTGAGACAGAATTCTGACATAAACAACACAAAGGATAGAGATATCCAATTTTACTCACGACCTTAGAGAGTTTAATGCACCATGGTAGAGAATCTGTGAAGCACAGAGCAGCTCATATCATGACAGAAAGGAAGCAGAAATAGAGTCCAGACCAAGGCATAGTCTCAAGGAGTGGCCAAAGTGATCTACTTCCTCCACCTAGGGCATAGCTCCTAAAGTTTCCAGAACCTTCCAAGATAATACCAATAAGATGAAGGAATTAACAAATGACTAATGCAATTAATACTATATATATATATATATATATATATATATATGATAATATGAATATTTTTTCTGTATAAGAGCTTTCCCAAGTAAAAACAAAGATGAAAAATAAAATCTTCATGAGAATTAGAAATAGAAAAGCTAGGCAAGGAAGAGTATATATCTAAGCATATCAGTGACAGACTAGTTGTAAAAATGGGATGTCCCGGAACAGAAAAGCCTGACTTGTGATTTTAGTGATCCCTGCCTAAGAATGCAAGCTATTGCTATGATCACATGAACATACACAATAGCTATGTGTTTTTCAAGTCCTGCTACCTTTCTTTCTGGCCAAGTTTCTAAACTCATATTTCCAGCCGCCCCTCTCTGAAATATGACCTTGTGCCTGAGTTCTGGTGGATTAAGCATGAATGGACGTCATGTGGGAGCTTCAGTTCACAGCTGTCCCCCATCTTTCCTAACATGCATTAGAGTAGGGAGCAAATGTACTAGACAGTGGAGCTCTGAGCGTGTTTTCTATGACATCTGATGAATTTTAAGCAGAGCATATAAGCAAACCAAAACAAACCAAAGCAGGGCTCTCAGAAGAATTAAACAACAGAAGTTCGAAATACTCTAAATACGGTTAAATGTTTGGAAATACTGATTATTTCATTTTCTCACTTTTAAAGTATTTTAGTAGCTTTTAGGAGGCCAACACACTTAAGAGAAACAAAATTATTATGCACAGTAGGAGTGAACTGAAGAAGAGATAAACATGAAGCCTTCTAAGGTGCATATTTCACTCTTGCAAGAAAAAGGAAAGAAGCCACAAATGTGAATGAGAGCAAAAAACGGCAGTACCTGGAGGGGTTAGAAGGAGGAAAAGGAAGGGGATGCATGGCATAAACATAACATTTTTTCTAAAAGAAAGTTAATTTGAAAATAATTCTGAGAAATAAGACTCTTTCCCTTCTAGGTTCAAATGCCCCATGCATACAGTAGTATCGACAGAATAACGTCTGAAATCTCCTATGTTGGCATTTACCACACTCCATGATTTCAGTCCTGCTGCATCTTTAACTGTCTTCAGTACAGTCCTGCTCTGCCTCATTCATCTGAATTATGTGTGCTTCCCGAACCAGCCCTACTTCTTTTGTTCCTCCTACATAACATTTTAATAGAAATTAATAACTAATTAATTAATTTTTACACTCCATATTTTATTTCTCCCCACCCACCCCATCCACCCTCCAACTGTTGCACATCCCATACCTCCTCCCCAGCACCCTGTCTCCATGTGGATGTTCCCCCCACACCCTACCTGACCTCTAAACTCCCTGAGGCTTCCAGTCTCTTGAGGGTTAGGTGCATCATCTCTGACTGAACACAAATCTGGCAGTCCTCTGCTGTCTGTATCTGTGTGTGTGTGTATGCTGCCTGTTTGGTGATCTAGTGTTTGAGGGATCTTGGGCGTCCAGATTAATTGAGACTGCTGGTCCTCCTACAGATCACCCTTCTCCTCAGCTTCTTTCAGCCTTCCCTAATTCAACAACAGGGGTCTGCTTCAGTCCATTGGCTGGGTGCATATATCTGCATCTGACTCTTTCAGCTGCTTGTTGGGTCTTCTGGCTTTCGATCATGGTAGGTCCCTTGTTGTGAAAGCTCCAATAGCCTCAGGAATAGTGTCAGGCCTTGGGACCTCCCCTTGAGCTGGATCCCACTTTGCGCCTGTTGCTTGACCTTCAGGCAGCATCCCAGCCCACAAACATCTGCATGGCCTTTAGTGGTAACTCCATAACATGGGCCACGGACATGAACACAGACCTTGGCTGCAGTAGATCCTCAGAACAAGCTCTCCTTCTAAGCCTTTTTTGTATACCACTACCTTTATCAGGCACATGCCCCTATCTGACTTCTTAATTCATAACCATCCTTCCAGGCCTAAGGTAAACAGTACGTCAGTGGAGGCAGAGCTTTGTATAATGCCTGTTCTTCCCAGGAGATACATTTCTTGAGCTGACTTCTCTTCGTAACCACATATATCACAGAGCTTATTGTGAAAGCCCATAGTGGCTGTCTTAATTCTCGTCCTTGGACTTACTCTGAATAGGAGGTAAGTGTCAAGAACAGTGTTGGAAGGGTTGAAGAGATATGTATCAGTTAAGAGTAATTGCTTTTGCAGGAAACCCAGGTTTGGTTCCCAGCACCTACACTGGCTGGCTCACAACCTCCTGTAACTTCAGCTCCAAGAAACCCAATGTCTTCTGGCCCCTCTGGGTACCTACATGTGTGTATGCATCACACACACACACACACACACACACACACACACACACACACACACGAGCTTCTTACTCCCTGAACCAGTCCACCTATATACATAGCCATCCATACCTACTCTACCCAGCACACGTACACAAATGTATGTGGAAATAAACATATAAAAACAAGGAATGTACTGAAATGGGAACAGGAGACAGACACACAACAAAAATATTCCTAGAATCACAGAAATGATGCCATTAAAGAGGTGTGGGTTCAGGGCTGAAGTTCTAAGAACATATACTAGTCTTTCAAAGGACCCACACTGTCTTCACAGAAGTTCATTCAGACAGCTCGGAACTGCTGTAGCTCCAAGTCTCAGAGATCTGATGGCCTTCACAGACACCTGCACTCATATGTATAAGCAGAGAGAGAGAGAGAGAGAGAGAGAGAGAGAGAGAGAGAGAGAGAGAGAGAGAGAGGATTTAAAAGAAAATTAGTTATTTAAATAAAAGCAGAATAGGTGGGCATGGTAGCTCAAGGCTATAATCTCAGTACTTAGGAAGCTAAGTTGGGAAGGTTGCTATGAATCAGAGGCCAGCCTGATTTACACAATGAGTTCAGACCATACTGCAATACAAAGTGAACTCCTATCTAACAGAAGAAGTAGAAAGAGGAAAAGAAGGAAGAAAAAGGAGGAGGGGAAGGAACAGGAGGAAGAAGAAAAAGAGGAGACAATAGACAGAAAGGAGGAGGAAGAGAAGGATGGGGAGGCCTTCACCACACATAATGACTTAAATAGAGTCACTTTATAGCAGGTAACTGTTGAGTCTAAATTAAACTTTTTTGTAAATATGTCAAAAGAAAACAGGCATGAGTCATAGAAACTTGCAGTATATATCAATGAAATATAAACATTGCTATGGGGAAGAGGAAGATCAATTTGGAAGAACAATTTCATCACCACCCCAAAGTGATTTCCCTTTATGATGTCACACCTTAAAAACATCATTTTTAGTCATTTAAACCAAACAGGGCTTTAGTCCATTGTGAAAATGTAAACACTAGAATTACCTTACATGTCCCATCATAGGAGTTATGGTTCATTGCATCATCCTTTCTAATGGAAGGGCTGGGAAATGTTCACAGAAAGAGAATCAGACACTCTAAACTGTCAGCTCAGCAATGTGTATTTTTAAAGTATTTAAAAATATCTGTTTATCTCAAACAAGGGTGGGGGTTGTGATATAAGAAGCGTTCTTTTTGGTTTTCATCACAGCAGAGTAGGTGGCTGAATGCATATACATTCTAACGTTTGTCTCCTGCATTAGACATAGAAATGCTTTTTAATTAGAAACTAGTAGAAGAATGAACTCAAGCCAGACTGCCTAGGTTTGAACTGTCTCCCCATGGCATAGCTGAGGCCGGCAGGAAAGCAGAGCACTGCTTCATTATCTCATCATTCTCAGCCGGAAATGGAGATGACTCTTCTTTTTTCTGTGTTATTTATTAGATGATCATGAGAAAATCCACAGAATGCACAAGAACAGGGATGGTGAAGCTTGCTTAGAGAAGGTATTGAATAGTGGCGTCCAGCTTAGGTGCACAGGGAGGGGCCCAGGTAAGAGCAGAAGAAGACAGGTTGGAATAGCAAGCTTGCCCCCATACGCATTTTATAGATGGACCGTCTGGGATTCAGTCCAGTGAGTTATTGCTTACAAAAAGCTCGGAACCCCTTTTGATCAGCACAGCTGTCAGAAGAAGGAGGGAGAAAGGGCAATTTTCACCTTACTCTCCATTTTCTCAGTATCCTTTCTCACTGATCCCTCCCTCTCATTTGTATTTTGTCTTAACTGCCAATTTGGGGCTTAATTGGCAAAGAAGCTGAAATAAAACGAAGTTCAGCAGAATATAAAGGAAAAAAAGAAGGGGGGAATGAACCCATGAATGGCAGTCCCCACCCTAACTCTAATCACACAAGCAGGTTGTCACGGCACTGAAACATACGTGACCTCCTAGTGAAGTGGACTAATGTTTCATTTACTGCTCCAATTTTCTCTCAGTAGGGATAATTTACCTGTGTGATGATTACATCCTGCCTCCAGGGCCTCGGGAACCCTTGCCTACCATTGTGTCTTAAATGTGGAAAATCTATCTGCATTCAGTCCAAGTGCTGACGATAACTGAGGAGGCGAAGCAATCTTATTTCCCCTCCAACACTGTCACAGGCTTGGATTCAATCTATTAAAGTCAATTGGTAGATTTGCGCAGGTAGTCTAATTAGAGATATTCAGATAGCAAGCACAGGTTCCCTTTGCATTCTAGGTTAAAAGAGAAAAAAAATCAATGCACACACAGGAATAAAGCTGAGCTCTCGTTCTAAAGCCACAGATTGTAGCAAAGCCATGCCCTGAAGCCCAGTAGAGATGCAGAAGGTCAATGCAAAATTACCACCTTATGGGAAAGACCGATGAAAAGGTACAGAATTTTTACCTTCAGGTTTCAAACTCAAAATACAACCCAGCCCTGCTTATTTGGTGCTCACCACCCACTGACAGTCCACTTGGAACTATCTGGCTTAGAAACTACATTTTCACTAGAAACCAACATCCCTTGGCTGAGAGACTGAGAAATAATAGAATCTCCCAGATGAGTGTATGCCAGCTAACACAGCTGTGTCAAATTACCTATTGCATAAAGTTCATTTCCAGCAGGGGTGACCCAGGCTTGGTGGCTTTAAGCCCTGGAAAGGTGTGGCTTCCAACGGGAAACTCAGTTACTCAGTTAGGAAGCACATGCTCTACTGCTGGACTCCCAGCCCCACAACCAGAAAGAAAGAACGGAATAGGTAGAGACAAATGTCTTAACCCCACTCCAGGCTCCAGGGATCAGCTTCCTCCAAGGTACCAAGTGATACTAAAGGTGAAACCCACTCTGAAGATGACAATACTTTTTAACAGGTGTTAGGATGTATTTCAATAGCAAAGGAATCTTTTGAATTGTAACTATGGGACAAGCATTCTATGAAGTGTTTGCCTAGACTTTCTTCATTCCATGAATACCTAACAGAGCAACACTAGATCCTAAAGAAGAAAAAACAAAAATAAAATTGAAAGTCTGGACATGTGGACTGGGGAACCTGCAGGAGGCTTTGAACCTGAAGCAACTGTTACCTTTTGTCTCCATCCCAGAATTGGAGGTGGCTGAGAATCAGCTAGGATCATTGCCACCATCACTTCCATTTTACAGAACTGAGAGAAGTACAGCAATTGAAGCAAATTGCCCAAGATCACGTACTTAACATAAGTCACAACTTAACTTGAACTGCAGTTTCTGTTTTCTGCAGTCCTACATGGGATGTATTATACTTCAGAAATACAGATTTACAGAGATACTGTACCGGGGCTCTAAAAGAGAAAACTAAAACTACCATAAAATCTGAGAATATGCTAACCATAATGGGTATATGCATGCATGCATTCATGTGTGGGTACCTAGAACTATGTGCACACATGAAGACTAGAGGAGGATGTCATGTGTCCTGCCCTATCCCTCTCTACCTTACTTTATCTTCTGATTGAGACAGTTATTAAACCTGGAGCTATGGTGGCGGCTAAGAATCCTCAGCAATAGAGTTGCTTACTAGCAGATACAAAATCATTTCCCAGCTTTTAATACGAGTCCTGGGTATTTTGAACAGAGGTCCTCATGCATACGTGACAAGTGCCACTAAGCCATCTTCTCGGGCCCCAAAGCTAGCTGTGAAACCTTAATCCTCAAAGCCTGAATCACCCAATAGGGCAGTTGACACTCTAGGAGTGTCAAGTGTTCTTCCACCAGAACCTTAGTTTTCAAGTGAGACGAAAAAGATTTAATAACATTCCACACTACACAGAGCAGATATAGAACACCCAAATTCTTGCCAAGTAGGCTATCAAGAAGAAAGGTCCTTTCATTGTAGAGAAAGAGCCAAAGGCAAGGAAACAGCATGGAAGAAACGAGGGGAACCAGATCTACACCCAAACAGCTAGCTACCATGTGAATCCTGTATCTACCCCTGGCTGGTTGTACCTGTTTGAACATATTTAAATCAGTGGACATTTGTATAAGGATAAGTTTCATGATTCAGGAATGCTGATAAATGGCATGCAGGTGTCCCAGGACACTATGAGACGCTGTCGCTTTTGTCACAAGCCCTTCTGAGCTCTGAGAACAGACAGGCAGCACAAGAACAGTGGCAAGGCATGTAACATAGAATTCTCTTTTCTGACCTTCCAGGAACAGCATGTGACTCTCCTCTTGGGGCATATAATCCCTCCTGCCACTGAGCAGTCACTCACTATTCATGTCTAGGACCATCCATAAAAGCTAAAACATCGTCAGGAGTTATTGAGAAGTTGTTCTTTATGGAGTGCAATTCCCTGACCCAAATCAGTCTTTGCCTTTGAATCAGTTTGTGTTCCCAGTTATTTAGCAGATTGATTGCTGCTATGGCAACTGCACATCCCTCTGCACAGGCGCAGGCATAAGTCCTTGATACGATCCTGGCTTAGTCACTCTGGCTGCATTCAGTACATGCCAAAAATTAGATAATATTGGGAAAATTAATTGCTTTCTGCACTATAGGCACCAGGGCTGCATTGTGCTGCAAAGAACAAATGAAGCCTGGTGTGTAGAGGAAGGACTTTGCTCATCACCCGGCAGCTTAAAAGGAGAGCGGACTGAAGAGTCCCCAGCTGTGCTCTGGCCACACTGCTCACCTTTGGTTACCACGGTTTCTGCTAAATATCAATGTAGGATGTACCCAGAGATTGCAAATGCCATTTGGCAGTGATCACAAGTCTTTCAAGAAGAGTGTCCGCTGGGATAGGAATGAACAGGCTTGTCCTGCATTGGGAACTGTTGGGTACAGACTCTGAGAGTACCACTTCGCAGCTGCATGACATTAGGCAAGTCTTTGTACCACTGTACCCCTAGACCCATGTGAAACATACAATTAAAGTCATATCCATCCCACAGGGTGGTTGGGAAGACAGAAGGAAAGCGCAACTTTGGCACATAAGACAGACTGAGTCTGTAACCTGGAAGCCCATTCTTCTTTGACTTTCCTAGGCTTGTTTGCCTTAATGTTATCCACTGTCCCATTTAGACTCACTAATTAACAGCTGGTTCTATGTTGCCCTACAAGTATTTCTGATTTCTAATAGAACTCAAGTAAATGTATCAGATTTGCTCCAGACACAGCTTAGTGTCTGGGGCTGGTTTCAGCGTGAGAAGATAGGCTACATTTGACAAGACAACTTTGCCCTGTCTTGTTCTGACACCTCAGAGTTCTCCTCCATCCTCCAGTTCAAAGTCATTTAAAAGGTCAATGTTTATCAAGAACAAGACTGATACTTGCATGTGAACACAGCCCCCACCCCTGAGGAGCCCTCCAGCTTACCTGCTTTGTAAACGGGCTGAGTGCCTTGATCTCTGCTTGCCGAGGGAGCCACATTATTAGCAGCTACACTATTTTTGTCTCTCAAGAAGGCTGGAGCACTTACAGAAATTCTCCTAAACCATATGTTGTTTTTATGTTTTAGCTACTCTGTATGTATATATAATTTTCATAAATACAAAAATAAATAGGTGCCCTGTATTTTTCTGAAGATTATAAACTCCAAAGAAAGAGGTATGAATCTTCCCATCCATCAGCCTAATGGCGCAGTGTTTTTGTGACGAGTCAGCGATGTTGAAAGATGAGTTGCTTTTCTGGGATTTACTAGACGGCAATTTATAATGCAAATAGACTATTAAATGTAATGGACTTCCCACCATGAAGAGCAAGAAAGAATGACATGATCAGAGACTAGGGCAGAAACACCATCACACCTCAAGCCAATATTATTTCAACCAGCTTGGTATGAGGGTCTGAGGATTCAAGATCAGTTACCTGTGATAACAGCATTCATATAAGGCAGTGCTTTAGCTACTAGGTGCAACCACGGGCACATGTAGTCTGGGGGTTTAGGATGGTTTTCAAATCACAGACTTGAGTTCTGGGTTTGTGAACCTGACTCTCAGATTCACACTTAAAAGTGATAACATTTATGTCCATTTCCTTTCAGAATATAGCATGTTATAGAAGCAAAGACTTTTCCAGAGTATCTGATTGGAGTCCTGATCGGTCCACTCAGAATCCAATAAATCCCAGCAAGTGACTTGGTTTTCAAGGGCAGGATTCATCCTCTTCTAGAAAGGGAAGGAATGGGTGGCCTTCATGAGTTTATATTGAAAATTTAGATTGCCTATATAAAGTTCTGCTTAGCAGAGGGTCTGACATACATAAGGACTCAATAAGCATAGCTTGCAGTGGTTGAAAAATACAGTGAATTGTAAGGTTTCTATGTAGACTCTTGCTCTTAGCAGGCTTTAGACAAGAAGCAACTGAAACGACTGTTGTCATGATAATTCCAGACTTCTTTTGGAAAATGTAAACTTCTTTAGAAGCATTATGCTAGACAGGTATTGATTGTAAAACATGAAAGAAGTCCAATGAGTCTACCTTCTGCTGAACTTTCTTTAGTGGAATTATAGAAGTAAGAACATAGTGAGGTCCAACTTCAACCTCCAAAGTTCTGAAGTCATGTGTGAGAGAACAGTGGCCCCAGACCTGATGTTCATGACCCTGTGAGTGGGCAGGTAATAACTACTGGCAAGGATAGTGGAAAGGGGAAACAAAAAGATTTTTTTTTTTTAGATGAGTCAGTATTACAGAGCAGTCCTGGGCTGGGGCGGGGGAGAAGAAAAGAAAAAAAAAAAGAAGAAAAGAAAAAAACATCAACTGAGGGGCTGGCCACTAGCTCCCTGAGAGTAATAGGGGCCATTTCTGAGGCCACTCAGGTTGTCCCACAAGTGTTAAAACAGTAAATAAAACCATGACTTCTATATACACCCACCTAGATCAGATTGCTGGTCATGCTTTTTCTGTTTTGTTTCTTCAAAGATACGCCCACACACCTTTGGCAGTGTTATCCTCAAACAACAAGATGTTACTTTTAAGCTGCAAGACCTCAGGCGCTATCTGTCATCACCCACACCCAACTGTCTGCCATCTTCAGCACCAAACACATCCCTGAGGACAAAAATGGCCCTTCAGTTCCTGGGTCATTTAACTGAAGAAACAGTTAAAAGTTCCAGTCCCAAAATAAAGCAGAAACATGGCGACTGGTGTGAAATACTTATTCCTGTGAGACAAAGAAAAAGTAAGCCTTACTTGACCTGAGAGACAAAAGTATACACTGGCCTGAAGACAACCACTTGGCCCTAAAACGGTTCTCTCTTTGGGGATTTCCACATAGACCTGTCAGTCAAGTCAGGCTCAGGTATGGTCTTGATCTGTTTCTCCTCCTTCAGTTCTGGGAATCCCAGCAGAGTGCCGTCCGTCCCGGGACGAGCATACTTCCTGCATCTTATTCTCCCTCTGCTGTGCACTGGTTCCTAGCTGCTGAACAGCACAGCCGCCCTGTTCAGGGGTTCGCCATCTCATATCCTTTTGCCCCTCATACTATAACAGCAAGGTTTTGAAGACATTTAAAAGTCCAAGCTCTACCTGCCTTCCAAGTGCCATTCATTATCCAGTCTCCACAAAGCCCCTCAGCCCACCACCTCTCCAGCTTCTGGAAACAGATGGCATGTGTGCACTGAGATGTGTGTGGACCTTCACACCATGGAGCTTGCTTTTCCTTTTGCACAGAGTTGCCTCTGCCCTGACAAATCCCTCCATGAACCTTCCCACTCTTGAGTCAAATGTTACCACTTCTTATTCATGCTTTGAGACCCCCACGTAGGAGCCAAGCTTCCCACACTGTTATTTTGTCCTTTCTTTATAGCTTCATGGAAGAACATCCCAGACTGTTCAGAAGTCATGCTTATCTCTTTGTCCTTGCCTGCTCTGTTCTGACATGTGCATGTACCCTCAGTCAGGTACAGTTACAAGAGAAGAGATGAAAGATGGTAAGGAAAAGGAAACTTACCATATGCACAGGTCCTACAAATAGCAGGCATGCCATCCATACAGAGTCACAGAGCAAACACATTTTAGTCTGGAGACAAAAAGACAGTACTGAGTGGAAAGTTTAGCCTGCAGCCTTCATTGGGAAACCTTGATAACTGACAGCTTTAAATACTTCTGATGGGCTATAGACTACTGATCAGTTTCTAAGTACCTAGGCCTGACCCTGGAATATTTAAGGCATAGGAATACAGCTTTTATGCATACAGGCCAGAGAGGCTATATGGATCTGGACTGGTGTGTGTGTGTGTGTGTGTGTGTGTGTGTGTGTGTGTGTGTGTGTGTGGTGTGTGTGTGTGTGTGTGTGTGTGTGTGTGTGTGTGTGTGTGTGTGTGTATGTGTGAGCTGTAACCCAATCACAAAAGAACACACATGATATGCACTCATTGATAAGCGGATATTAGCCCAGAAATTTAGAATATCCAAGATACAAATTGCAAAACACATGAAACTCAAGAAGAAAGAAGACCAAAGTGTGGATACTTCCCTCCTTCTTAGAATGGGAAACAAAATACCCATGGAAGGAGTTGCAGAGACAAAGCTCAAGCTGAGATGGAAGGAAAGACCATCCAGAGACTGTCCCACCCGGGGATCCATCCCATATACAACCGTCAAACCCAGACACTATTGCATATGCCAGAAAGTTTTTGCTGACAGGACTCTGACATAGCTCTCTGTTGTGAGGCTATGCCAAAGCCTGGCAAATACAGAAGTAGAGTCATCTATTGGATGGAACACAGGGCCCCTAATGAAGGAGCTACAGAAAATACCCAAGGAGCTAAAGGGGTCTGCAATCCTATAGAAGGAACAACAATATGAACTAACCAGTATCTACCATAGCTGTGTCTCTAGCTGCATATGTAACAGAGGTTGGCCTATTTGGTCATCAATGGGAGGAGAGACCCTTGGTATTGCAAAGATCATATGCCCCAGTACAGGGGAATGCCAGGGCCAGGAAACAGGAGTGGGTTGGTTGGGGAGCAGGGCAAGGGGAGGGAATAGGGGGCTTTGGAGATAGCATTTAAAATATAAATAAAGAAAATATCTAATTAAAAAAAGAATACATTAAAAAAAGAACATCTCTAAGGTTGGTTAGCCTTAAAAGGTTTATGGATATTAAAATATAATAATAAATAGGGAAGTATATAAACATTAAAACTTCCAAACTGAAGCCTCATTCCTTCCCACTATGCTCTGTGTGCTCTTGAAGGCCAGGCTGAAATTTGCCCACACATTGATATGCACTACTTCTTCATCTGCTATGCTTGGACTTCCTTATTTTGCTAAGCATAGCTAGTAAATCCCATTTTATAAAACCAGAAGAGAAGCTAGGCGCACAGAAGTTAAGTCATCTGCCCAAATGGCACAGGTGGTGAGGAGCAGAGCCAGAACAGGGAGAGCTTTGTCTGGCCATGCTGAGAGCTCACTCTCCTCTTTGCTCTGTGTTTTCCTTCTTCTTTCCTTTAAACAACATCAAGCAGAATCTAGTACTCATTTTCAGCTAGCTCTGATTGGTTAATTTTGAAATTAATTTCATTTCTAAATTTTGTCTATAGCTAAGTATTGATGCTGAGCACAGTCTCCACGTCTTCCCTTCTGCTAGCCCCTCTCCCTCCTGTTAGTCCTTTGTGTTTACCTAGATGGTTTTCCAACTCCTTTCATGTCTTATAAACAAAGTGTGTGTGTGTGTGTGTGTGTGTGTGTGTGTGTCCTCGTAATTTGTGAAACACAAATGAGGGAAAGCATGAGATATTTGCCTTTCTGAGACTGGCTTAATTTGCATAATATGATGCTTTCCTGTGTTAATTCTGGATGCAAACATCCAAGAGAGTGCCTGGCGTCCAGTAGGCATTCATTAAACGCCTGCCTAATGAATTAAGGTAAATAGCAGCTAGAGTAGATATTTTAAGCTTTTCCCATAGCTGATGCACTTTGTGGAACAAAAGGTGGGAGGGAGGTCTACAGTCTTAATCAAAAGGCAATATGGTGTGGACCCACACTCAAAATAGCCATCAGTGACTCCCCAGTAAAAAGCTGTGTTCACTATTTGATTGAATACCCACAATACCTGGGGCTAAAAACTGTATTTTCCCCTCTTATATCAAGAAGCAGAGGCTTGGAAAATAGAAATATTATCATATTTTCATAGTTTATAAATGGTAAAGCCATGCCAAGGATAAGTTGAAATTGCCAAAGCACCTGTTCTTTACTACCATGCAAACATTTTTATCTCTGGGTTATATTTTCAGGAATGAATGTATACAGCAGGAAATAGAGCTCCACACTACCTGGAAGTCTCTGGGACAGAAGGTGCTACATCACCATTAAGTGGCTTTGTCAGTAATAGATTACTGTGGCTTCCATCTTCCGAGCCCAATGGAAGGGTTGGTCATGGGCTCAGGACCCACCTCCTGCTGGATACATTAGTGCTTCCTCTGCACAAATACGAACTGGTATATTGTGTTAAATTGACTGACACAAACAACCATGCTTTGTCCAGAAATAGAAAATGCAATTTTCTTTAGCAAAATAGAACATAGGAAGTAGTGGGGGTTAAAATGTCATGCACGGAACAAAGGTTTGGCAGAGGAGAAAGGTTAAAATCAATCAATCTACAGGGAAAGGGAGGGGAAAGTCTGCAGTATTCTATAGTAATTATTCGCACAAAGTCACATCAGAGAACTGGGAGCCATTTCCACTCCAAAATATATAGAGGAAAATAGAGGAAAGAAAGAAAATGTCCAACCCCATAATGTTAATATTTTGCTTTCATTTGGAAAGATCACAGACAGGCCACTGAAAATAAACAAAAGAAAGCATATCTCCAGGCTCACCTCTAGTGGTAAGAAATGACCTTTTCATATCAGAATGAGGTAGGAAGAAACCAAAAGTGCTTTCTTAAGAGAAACTACACTGCACATTACTGCTCTGACTTGTGTTAAACAAAAATTACAGGTGGCCATTGTGTGCGACTAAGCCGCCTGCATCAGACCCCAACCAGCCTGGCTAAAAATTCATACTGGAGTCATTCAACTCTAAAGTTCCACATGACCAAACTGAAACCAAGTTTTTATCTGACCTTCTAAGAAATGGGGATTAAAGAGATCACAGCCGAATTTCTAAGTTATAATTGGTATTATAGTGAAGTATTTTCTGTCTTCATTCTCATACACACAAAAAAGTAACCTGCAGAAACAATATTAACTAATCAGTTATTTTACTAACATTCTGTCTCCCTGTCCTTTCCTTGCAAGGCAAATTTTAACTCTGCAAATACCAATTACATTTTTTTGTTTTTATCATCTGCTATCCTAAGCCCTTTTTTTTTTTTTGGTCTATAAAACCAACCTCCACTATTCATTTCACGGGAATTAAACAACCTTGCTTATGGAATGAAGTGCTACTTGACTCCAGAATAAAAAACAAAGTTGAATGAGATCTTTAAATCACTGTAATGCTGTTCTTTGGAATGTATCTACTTGAGAAAACTACAAGTGGGTGGCATGCAGGGTCATTGACCACTTACAGTTTCTGTTACTACCCTCTTCATAAAGATAGCTGTCCAGTCACCAAGTCTCAGACCCCAGTGTGGTCACACTTGCTGGGATCGCTTTGCTTTCGTATTAGTCTCTAAGATTTCAAATTCTTCCAGTTTCTCAAACTGTTCTTCATTCATATCTGCCTCCAGTGGTTTTTGATCCCGTGATGCTCTCCATTCAGGAAAAGACACAGGTGTTAGGAAGAACCATTTTTGCAAACTTACCAAAGTCTTTAATGATGACATTTAGAGATCAAATGGAAAAGAGAAGTATTTAAGAAATGCAGGTTGTAAAACAGCCTTGAAGGAAGTACACATAAACTACGGGTATGTTGCTGGGAAAGAAACCTACATTTGGGCCCTCTGACCAAGTATGGAAGACTCAATGGACATAGAAACTATATCTTGTTACTGCCCAGCTGAAGAAAAGGCATAAGAAAAACTTAACAACAACAATGACATATACACATATATGTGGATATAGATCGATTTAGATAGATAGATTTAGATAGATAGATAGATAGATAGATAGATAGATAGATAGATAGAGCTAGGTAGATGATAGGTAAATGGATCTGTATTTGTATGTATGAGTGAACTGAAGGTTAAATTTTCATATCTATTGTTTTATGTAGTGTAAGGTGGTGAGTAGGAGCAGTAGGTCAAAGGTCAAACTCTATCAAATTTAATGCATGCCAAAAATGCTTGTTACCTTCAGGAAAGAGATTGCTAGAATTTAATAGATCACTAATGTGTCACGGAGTGCAAAAAGGACACATACATGACCCTTAAGTAATATTCCTTCTTCAACATATGTGGCAGAGCATATGGTTTGTCAACATTTAGCTGAAAACGGCCATGTACACAGTAAGAAAAAGAGTTGCAAAAGTCTTGTAGCTCTCACTACAGACAGCTGCCCCTCATGATGCCTGTGGCTACAGGTCACACTTACATTCTTGATTTATTTGCATCCCTTTGGTTTTATCTCTTTAAACTTCCCTTAAAAACTTTCCGTGGCTCTGAAAAGAAATTTGGACTTTAGACTAAACTCCTCCATCTTATTCAGAGCGTTTTCTTAAACATACTGCTTTGCTCTAACTCCTGTCTCTTGGCTTAATTGGCACACAACAGTGTGGCAAGCAATCTGACCTGGGCCTCGCTTCTTCTCTGAAAAGCAAAAACTTTCATTTGAGCTGCAAGGAAGAAGGATTGTCGTGAGAAGATAAAGTCCCCCAAGGTTCTGTTCAGGCAAATGCTCATCGTGATTAGTAACAGGACTGTCCCTTATCTAAAGCCCCTGGGGATGACTCAGGAAAGTGACTTTCATGTTAAATATAGAATTGGATTCTTGTCACTTCTAGCTCTTCTTCCAAATTTGTTTTTATCTTGAGCAAGTCATATGACACCATCTGTGTAATGATAGTTCCCAGGAATCTGTGTCCCTTGCTTGAGAAACAAGAGCTGAACGGTAAAGACTAGGAGATGCACTGATTTCTTAGGGAAAATAGGGGAAATGAAAGTTGTATGGGGTTCCAGGCCAGGGGAAGAATTTTACCTTGAAAGCAGATTGAGCTGCCTGGAAGGAAACTGTGGCCAAAATGGCAAATATGAAAAGCACAGTATTCCCACCTAGGGTGTGTAGCAGGGCCCTCACAGAGCCTTACAGAGATTGCTAAGCGCATCTATAAAATGCAGACCCGACCCTGCAACCATCTGGTTTTAACTTTCATAAATTAAATCAGATGTGAGATCAGAATCCCTAATTTAAGATTTTCAGTTATCAGCTTAGGATATGTTAAAGAATAATTTTTCTTGGCCCCTGGTACAAGTATCAGAGCTACATTCACCACAGAGGAAAGAAAACTCTGTCACTTGCATCCCACCTTAGGCCCCAGTCTTACAGTTGGCTACTAAACGCAGTGCTAGGGAGCGCCAAAGGCGGGCATGTGGACCCAGATTATCCTGGCTTCTGAATGATCTCCTTCTCTCCTTCGCCTCAAAGCACTTACCTCTTTCATCAACCATTAAAGAGGATGAAGCCAAAGTATTTCCCAGCAAGAAGCTCCTTCAGCTGGAAAAGCATGAAGGGCAAAGCTTTCCCCTCGCCGGTCAAGTCTACCTGATGTGGAGCATGAAAAGCTAAGCTAAAAGAGAAAAACTGAGCTCCCCAGCAGTAAAACTGAGGAGAGAACACATTGAGTTCCCTTCACCAAAAATTCTGGTGTGTTTGTGCCCTGTTACCAGAGCCTTCAGGAATTCTCTGGCTTTTCCTTATTAATATTGCTATTATCAATGATATGGGTTTTTTTTCATTTGCAGACAGATCTTGCCTGATAAGCTAGAATATTCTTACTCTCTTTAAAGCCTGCTGTCATGCTGTACTGCTGCACTCAAGCCCTAGGGCAACCTGAAACAAACAACACTTTTTGTCTGCTCGTGGTCCATGAGATTAAGATCCTACCAGAATAGAGTTGCAGTTGTCTAAGAAATCTTCTCTTCCCTCGTGGAGTGCCAAAGCTGTGCCGGAAAGTGTCCTGTCACTCAGCACACAACTTGCTCCTAGAAGCACACATGCCCCCCCCCCCAACCCAGAAAAATGGCTTCACTTCTCCTCCTTCTTAAAATGGAAGCTCCTCATGCCTATGTGGCCAGGGGAAGCATTGCTTTCTAGGTTTAGTCATAGGTGGAGGTCTTGTGGTTCTCAGAGAGCTGGAAGGAAGCATAAATTGCACCCATGTGCCAATGTCTGGATGGAAGCCAGGCAACAGCAGAGAAGAAGGGTCAAGGGAATAGAATTAGGAGGTCTGGCCCTCTGAGAAGGAAGGATGGTTAGTGATGGGGAAATGGTTGATTTCTGACCCCATGAAATGCAGGGTTTAGGAGATAAGTTTCACTGAAGGGTAAAAAGCATCCTGAGAGAAATAAAGATCTTTAATTCTAGGTGAAGAGTGTTTTGACAGAGAATTGAGACCTGTGAGCTCAGAGGGAAAAGTTTCAGGAAGAGCTAATATTCCTTGTAACCAGAAGGGAATCGAGGAAATTAAGCTTGAAAGACAGTGGACATGGACAGGAAGGTCATGGCTTGCTGGGAGGGTTGAGTCTTTACTAGCTTGTTTCCAAAAGCAAAGGAGAGAAGAAAAATAAAAGGGGCCATGTGGCTGCCAAGAGGATCCTGGCAGTGGCAGCAAAGAGGTCTCTCATATGTGACCTCACTCTGAGAAAAATGAAATTCTAGATGGAGTCAAGGACAGGGGAGTGTAAGCATGCATACACACACAGACACAAGAAAGAACAGGCAATAAAAAACTACAGTCTCCATTCAGACTCACCAATCCCTTCCATTCCAAGGACTGCAGTAGAGCCTGGCAAGGAAGGAGGAATCAGGACATTGGGCCCCATGAAGTTACTGTAAACTGAACATACTACTCTTTCTGAGACATACAAAGCATTGTTACTAAACTTTCCTTTTCAGAAATCAGTTTTTTGAGAATATCATACAATATATTTTATTGTCTTTAGTTTCAGTTCAACTTTCTCCCACATCTTCCCTTCCTCTACCCACCCAACTTTGTGTTGTCTTTGTTGTTGTTTTTTAAATGTTGTTTATACCTTTCAAATCCAATTTGTACTGCCCAAATACTCTTGGATTTGTGGCCATCCACTGAAATGAGATATATACCTGCCAGGGATGACCTCCGTAGAGAGGACTAACCACCAGCATCAATAGATCCTCAGCCAGCAGTGGGACTTTGTACCCATTTCTACTGTTCATGCCCTGCTACTTCTAGAAAGCCCTGATTCCTTGAAGCCATCCACCACCATGATCTCTCACCATCTTTCCATCTCTACCCCATATGGATCCACCATGAGGATCCCTTTGAATGTGGTAACACAGACTCAGAAAGATAAATTTCTTAGGTTTTTCTCTCACAGGTGTTAGCTTTAAATATCTAGATATGGATTATTCATTTGGAATATCCATAGAGGTCATGACATTAGTAAGGGGCCTCAGGAGTGATTTGCAAGGGAAATGAAATAGAACACATTGGGATAAATTATTTTAAGAATGAATACGGAACAGGAAGTGTTGGGGTGGGAGATGGAAGGGCAGAGTAGTGGGAGAAATATGGAGAGGACTACACAACACTAAAGACTTCGCAAAAAGTCATATGGAAATCTACTTCTATAGAAGCTTCCTAAAGTACGTATATAGACATATAGAAAATCATATGTTCAGGAAGCATTGTGGAAGAAGGGACAGGATTATAATTCTGCTTTTTATCAATTTAAGTAAACTTTGGGTGCACAGGTCAGGCTAGCCATAAACTCACAACCCTCCTTTCTCTACTGGCACTTGTTATAAGCATACCCACGCATACTCAGCTATTACTAAACTTTTGGATATGATGACATTTTGAATCTGTGAAACTCAGCCAGATTTAGAAGAATGGGTAATGAATTTGGAAAACACAAGAAAATCAAGAAGAGGTAAGACCAATGGGTGGATACTTCGTTCCTCATTAGAATAGGGAACAAAACACCCATGAAAGGAGTTACAGAGACAAAGTTTGGAGCTAAGATGAAAGAATGGACTATCCAGAGACTACCCGACCTGGGGATCCATCCCATAACCAGCCACCAAACCCAGACACTATTGCACCTGCCAGCAAGATTTTGATGAAGGGCCCCTGGTGTAGCTGTCTTGTATGAGGCTATGCCAGTGCCTGGCAAATACAGAAGTGGATGCTCACAGTTATCTATAAGATGAAACACAGGACCCCCAATGGAGAAGCTAGAGAAAGTACTCAAGGAGATGAAGGGGTCTGCAACCCTATAGGTGAAACAACAATATGAACTAACCAGTACCCCCAGAGCTCATGTCTCTAGCTGCATATGTAGCAGAAGATGGTCTAGTCGGCCATCACTGGGAAGAGAGGCCCCTTGGTATTGCAAACTTTATATGCCCCAGTACAGGGGAACGCCAGGGCCAAGAAGCAGGGGTGGGTGTGTAGGGGAGCAGGGCTGGGGGAGGGTAGAAGGAACTTTCGGGATAGCATTTGAAATTTGAAACGTATATAAAGAAAATATCTAATTAAAAAAAAGCAGAAGAATGGGTAATGATCTGGGAATTAGAAGACTTGTCCCAGCAGCCCTATAGTTCCCTAAGGAAACTGACTATATCCTTCTAACCATTGCACTTCTCACTCCATTCCTATACACACTGTGGCCCCACTACCATAGTCTGAGCCTCCTTAAATAGAGGTCGCTTCCATAGTTGCCCTGACTACTTTCACTCATAACATAGTCTCTTTTCTTCCATTCGTTATTTCCCACAAATAAGCTTTTCTGCAGAGCCTTCTCCTCAGTACTAAATGTCAGGCAAGCAAGTTGCATTCCATAACCACTGGAGTAACTAGTTCAGTGAAATGATTTTATTGTCTTTATTGACTCCTTCCTGTCCTTTCCTCCCTCTCTTTCTTTCTCTATCTTGAAGGACTGTTCTAACCACATAGCCCAAGTTAGTCTCAAACATCAGCTCTTACTGCAGCCTCCCAGTGGTTGGGATTACTGTGCAGCACCATGCCCAGCATACATTTTTACAATTTAAACATGGAGACTTCAAAATCTAATATATCGAGTTTCATCATCTCATAGGCATCCAATGAGAACAAGAATTGAGTATCCTACATTCAGGGAAATGATTGGATTATAGGAAGATTCTATCATCTCTCATATAAAAGGGATACATGAAGACTAGTGTGTTAGTGCATACTTTTAATCCCAGAACTACTGAAACAGAGGCAGGAAGATCTTTGTAAATTAGAGGCTAGCCTATTCTACATAGTTAGTTCAAACTAGCCAGGATTACAAGGTGAGACCTGTAAATAATATTTCTAAAAAGATAAATGGCATTTGTCCCCTTCTCCCTTTGCATGGTCTCAAAGTCATACATCAGCAATTTTAGATCTCTGACACTAACATTGTGTCCAGGTATCACTGTCTGCTTAGTATGTGGGTAGGTATTAATTGACAGATACAGGAGATACAGAACACACAGAGATGCTGAATATGATGGTTTCAATGTCACCATTATCTCATTTTCTTCTCAGAATTCAGTCTAACTTGAGCTGTATATTGTAATATCATCCCAACTTCAATTTGAGTAAATAGAACTGTTCTTTTTAAGCACTGTGTGCTTATGATGCTTAATGATAATTATACAGATCTATTTATATAAACACATTGAAAACGGTTCTGCTGTTTCTATGTCAATTCATTTGTCAGGACTTGGTATATAATTCTTCACACTTGTTCTTTATAGAGTATAAAAATAATGCTTCCTGATTACAATAAAATTAGAATGAAATCAGAAAAGTAGGAAGAAGGTTCTTTTAATCACATATAATCCCAACGTTCATTGGCATTAGATGAATATTTGGTATGGTTCCTTTTGAGGATTTTTTTTTTCTATTTAAAGACATTTTTTAACAAGAGTTATTTTTAAATATACACTTTTGGGTAGTTTTGAAAAGAATATGAGTACCATCATCTCAGAAAATATCCATCATCCATAAAGGTATTTGGAGATAAATTGTCACTTCAAAAAACTATCTTATAAGGGATCTCACATAGTTTTAAATAGAAGTCTCTGAATATCCTATTCACAGTTTATGGTGTTAATGTACCTTTTAAATAAAGCTAAATAAAGTACTAAGAAAATTAATGCTATCTGAAATTCTCATTGAACCAGTGTAAACATTTCCCAAACTCCATCTTTTCAACAACTAAATGCCAACCCAAATGCTACAACAACCTCAGAGGAATGCACAATGAGAAGAGATTTCAAGTGCAAATTGATGGTGGTGATTCTCCCTGACACAGCTTCTCTCCCGTCACTGCAGCGAGTCTGTCCGCTAGTCTGCCCGGGGAAAGACATGGAAAAAAGGAGACGATCACTTAACTTTTCTACTTGGAGCTGCTGGCCTTCTTAAGAAAGCCTTGGTTTCATGATACAATTTGCAAAACGCAAGAAAATCAAGAAGAAGGAAGACCAACGTGTGGATACTTCATTCCTCCTTAGGATAGGGAACAAAATACCCATGGAAGGAGATACAGAGACAAAGTTTAGAGCTAAGGCGAAAGAATGGACCATCCAGAGACTAACCCACCTGGGGATACATCCCATGATCAGCCACCAAACACAGACACTATTGCATATGCCATCAAGATTTTAATGAAGGAACCTATCTCCTATGAGGCTATGCCATTGCCTGACAAATACAGAAGTGGATGCTCACAGTCATCTATAAGATGGAACACCGGGCCCCAATGGAGAGGCTAAAGAAAGCACCCAAGGAGCTGAAGGGGTCTGCAACCCTATAGGTGGAACAACAATATGAACTAACCAGTACCCCCAGAGCTCCTGTCTCTAGCTGCATATGTAGCAGAAGATGGCCTAGTCGGCCCTAATTGGGAGGAGAGGCCCCTTGGTCTTGCACACTTTATATGCCCCAGTACAAGGGAATGCCAGGGCCAAGAAGTTGGAGTGGGTAAGTAGGGGAGCAGGGCGGGAGGAAGGTATAACGAACTTTCAGGATAGCATTTGAAATGTAAATAAAGAAAATATCTAATAAAAAAAAGAAAGAAAGAAAGCCTTGGTTTTTCGATTACAGGAAAGACTCACATCTCATTTCTCTTTGTATTCAGGGATAAGTATCTTGCTTAAGGCACATCACATTCTAGTAGTCTTTGCTCACTACTGAATAAAATCCATGGGAAATTATTATTATTATTAACATTTTGCAGAAAAATAAAATGCAATGACTTGAAGATATAGATTTTATTCTTCTCATCTACCAAATATCTGTTAATATTTATTTATTGATTTAAGAATATTAAGGTTTATGTATCTATAATTATCTTAGCCTTTACTTTATGGTCCCAAGACAGCAATTTTAGATTTAGTCACAAATGTTCAGCAGTTAAGAGCACATGTTCTCGCAAATGATCCAGGATCAGTCCTCAGCATCCACATAGTGGTTCACTACCCTTTGCAATTTTAGTTCTAGGGGATCTGATTCTATCTTCTGACTTCTGTGGATACTAGACATGTGTAGTACACATACATGTATGCAGGCAAAACACTCATATGCTTAAAGTAAATCTAACGTGGTTTTTAAAATCATGAATAGATCTTGTAGAAACTCGGCAAAATTCCAGTTAAATCTCATTAGCAGAATTGCAGGAGTTTCAGTAGCTGCAAGAGAGTCCGAGAAGAAGCTTATCTCCACTAGAGTGAGACATCAAACCAACTCATTTCAGCAAGAAAGAAAGAGGAAATTAATACCGTGTAGACAGTGGGCAGTACTTGCCTTTGGTAAACTAGACTCTTCTAATCTATAAGTCTAAATGATAGAGAAAAATATATTGAAAAGATAGTAAAATAATTAAGAAAATGGCACATATTCACTGACAAAGTTCTGTAAGTAGTATCAGTCACTGATAATAGAATTTGCCAAAATGAAGGTTGAAGGTGGTTTATAGAGAGGATCAATTGAGAAATATGAGAAGGCATGAGTCCACAGTGATGCACTCAACCAATTTTTTTCAGACTTTCCTGCCTTTGGAAGTAGATGGATATAGGTTAGGGAAAAAATTAATTTTTCAAATATGGCTGGTATATAAATGTCCTTCTTTGGTTTTAATGTAGTTCAATATTATTGAATAATTCAAAGAACCGAGACAGCAGTAACTGGAAGCATATCAGCCTACCTTCCTCTTTTTTAGAATACAGGGTACCCTCTGCTTGGAATTCCCAGGGATGAGGAGATAGCTGTGAAGCCATTCATTCAATTTTAAATTTCTCTCCTCAATAATGTCTGTTACAACTTGAATTAGCTTTCAACATCTCAATTGTCTTAAACCTTTTATTTATAATATTTTTCTGAGTGGACAAAATTAATTTTTCTCTCCTTATACAAGGTAGCCCATGAATAAATCAACACATTAGCACATTTACCCTCCCAGCAAAACAATTCAGACTTCAAATTTCTCTTTAGCTATGTAGGCTTCATAGCTCCCACTCACCCCTCCTTCAGCGGGCACTCTATTCTCATGCATAGCTCTCATTCTACAGACCCTGCAAGGGCACAGTGCTCTAGATAGGCTCTGGCCATCAGAGCAGATAAGATGCCCTTGGTGCCAATACAAGTTAATTACTAGAAAATGACCTTGTTTGTTTTGGTCCAACACTCTGGCCTTAGATTATTATTTGAGAGTCAAACTGATTAAATATAAATTCTCCCTCAAACATATTTGCCAAACAAGTTCACTATAACTTCATCTAAATCATTGTAAAAATAATACACTAAGCATGAATAATGTGCTACTAGAGCTTTTCCCTTATTATTATTAAGGCACTGATAAATACTTAGATGAATCAGATGCTAGGCTGTTAGTATTCTTCAAAAGATATTCTGTTGTGTTATTCTTCCATTCTGTGCCAAAGTCCTATGAGCTTCTTATCCACATCTCAATCAAGTAACTTAGAGATTCTATAGTGACTATATACTCAATCGCATTACAACAGTATACAACAGATGTCTGGGAGTCCTTTAAAACCTAAGTGGAAAAAGAAGGTTGGAGCACGAATCTGCACAGCTACTTGATGGAAAATATTTCCTTAGGAGATATTATATTCACACACACACACATGCACACACACACACACACACACACACATACATGTGCTTTCTCCACACCACTCCTTTAAGTCTCCTACTAAACAGGATGCCCAACAATATGTATGATCTACGTCTGACATTACACCATTACACAATACAGTAAATTATCAGTTCCAAATGACTGCCCACTCAGTTGCTAACTGAAAAATCAGGTTCACACACTTTCCATCGTGTCAGGTTTACTATACCATAAGGGTTCCTGTGGTTCCTGTGATCCTCTCATTTTCCCCAATTCCAAAAGTAAATAAATAAATAAATAAATAAATATACAACATAGAAAAACAATATACTTAAATGATATCATGAAAGAAGAACCAAAAGAAGAAATTTTAGAATAAAATGTGGTTCTACTGAGATAGCCCAAACTGATATGCACCACCTACTCTCCAGTTTAGAAGTTCTAACATTATCTTTAAGGGTTTTGGGAAGATTTATAAAGGAGTCACTGAGTAGATGCTGAGTGACACTATTCCTGAGAAGATATGAATAAAACATCCACTCACCTCAGTTAAGGAACCAACAGCAGACCAAAATTTGCAAACCACCAAAGCACAACTTGATGAATCAATGAGTTTTATTGGAATTAATTTGGAGGACTATGGGTGAGGGATTACTTACAGGAGCAGAAATGACTGAAAGACAGCTACAAAACAAAAGCTCACTCTGGCAAGGATGACAAGTCACAAAAGGTGGAAAATTGGAACGCACTACTCCAGGCAGATCAGAAGTTTGGAGAATCTCCGTCCCCTGTGGCTCAGTTGGTTGGAGTTTTTTCAAAATAGCAAGCTTGTCCTTGTTTCTTCCCTACCTTCTGGACTGGATTCTATTTCTTTCAGGCTGTTCAATCTAAGGTGCTTCTAAGCAGCTCAGTTTGTCTGAGAGTCCTGTTTGCAACTTTGTCCAAGAGTCTTTGCTCATTGACTTGTCTGAGAGTAACTCTCAGTATGCCTTACTACTTATATAGTCTTACAGAGGGAGGGCCCTAGTGAACATGATCAGTTTCAGGGACTTCCTCAAGCTATTTTGAGTTGTTTACTTCCTGTCTTAATGAGCTTCCCAGCAGGATGTAGTGTTTCACCTCTCCTGAGATCATCCTCCCTATTTCACCTTCCTGTGAACAACATCGTGACCCTCTTAAATAGAAATTTTTTTTATCTCAGGGGAAACTGCTACACTGCCATAAGCATGACTGATGACATCATTGACCACTGATGATTGAATTCAATCTCTGCTCTGTCTCCTCACTATAATTCAATAGTCTAATCACATGAATACATGGGTATCTGTCTCTTCTCACTTCAATTATCTCACTAGCAAATAATAAAGCAATACATTGTTAGGATGTTACAAATTCTATGCCATGGGCCAAGGACAAAATGACATTGTTATAATAGTAGAGCCAAATTTCTAACCCACTCTCCCTGGATTGAACTTAATCGCCAGTGTTGCAGTGCTGGGAGAAAGGAGCTTAAGAAGTGTTCATCACTGAGGTTTAAAATAAACCATTAAGAATAAAACCATTATCATAGGATTGGGTTTGTGGGGAGAATAAAATTCAGGCTCCCTCTGGCCGTGTTTTGAGCATGCTCTCCTATCCTTTCATATTCAAGGTTGGAATGACACAACATAAGGCCTTCGACTCCCTCACCTTAGATTTCTCAGCCTCCAAAGTGAGGAAAATAAATTACTGTCCATTGTAAATTCCCAAGTCTGTAATATTCTGTTTCAGCACCATGGATAGACTAAGAAATCATTTCTTGCATCAAACTTCCTTCTGATGAGAAAATAAATTTTATAAACGCTTGAAGAAAAGCCTTCATTAGTACAAGAGAGTTTGAGATGAGCAACAAGTAGAAATATCTTGTGTCAAAGTCACATCAGTTTGAAAAGTGGTAATCAAGAAAATGAGGCTTGCGAGGTTTCTGGGTCTTTTATCTTTTCATTTTGAATAATTACACTCAGCACTTTCATTGTCATGTTTACCCTTTATAGGCTACAGCATGTCAGATAGGTAAGGACATCATTGTACATCAGGTGTCTGTCATTACCTATAGGGTAAGGACCCAACTATAATTTCATAGTAACCTTCATATTTATCATCTACCTGTCAATCCACCCACACGCACTGACTATCACAGGTTTAAGTAAACACACTTATTCAAAGAACAGAAAGAAATAATTTTATCATATATTTTTAAAAGTCTGAAACACCATGAATAATGTTGCAAAATAGATGATTGCTGTGCAGCATGCTCCATGTAGTTCTGATTCTATGTGCTGGAAAAATTAATGGAAGACATTACTGAGAAGAAGAAGATGAGGCAACTTATGACCCTACTCATTTTCTATAAGTCTTTTGTTTTCTATAGTCATTTCAAAAAAATGACTAAATATTGGACTGACTGAGAACGTAAGTCAGTGGCTCTGAGAGTCCTTATGCCGCCTGTGTTAAATCCAGGACTGAAGGAAGAAAAGAAGCTAAACAAAAAACTCAAACTTTGTAGCAAAATGCAAGGGCTGTAATTTTCAATTTTCATGGGTTTTGTGTAGAAATAACAGAAATCATGCTATTTTTGCATTCTTTTCATAATCAATTAGCAGTAGTGGATGTCATGTTTCAAGACTCTCTTATAACTAATTTAAATCATTGTTCACCCATCTGCTTACATATAACAAATGTGAGATTGAAAGGCTTTGAGACAAATACTATGAAACTCGTGTGTGTGTGTGTGTGTGTGTGTGTGTGTGTGTGTGTGTGTGTGTGTCCAAGGGTATAAAGTCATGCAGGTGGGTCTACTCTTCCATGTACAAAGAAACCAAAGGAAAATATCAGAGTCTGCCTCTACCACATCCTGCCTTATTCTATTAAATCAGTCTCTCACTGACTTGGAGCTCACCAGTTTTTTGGTTAGTGGCCAGTGACTTTCCGCAACTTTCCTATAGTTTCTCTCCCAATCCCACCCCAGCACCATGGTTATATTTAATATGGGTGCTAGGAATCTGAACACAGGGTCTCATGACTGTGCAGAGACTGTTATGTCCCTGTCGTTTATTGTATCTCGCTATATACAAAAGTATGCACTCTAGAAATCCTACAAAAATGTTTCCATGTGAATTCAGACATATTTCCTTGATAAGGAAAAGCTTCAGAAGGCAATTCAAAGACAATAAAAAGGAGAACGCAAAGAGAAGAGTTGAGGACAAGGCAGGAGAATGTGAAGCAATGTATAACAAAATAGCTTAGCCCAAGCATCCTCAGAAGCAGTAACCAAAATGCTGTCTGTTCCCAATAATGGAATAAAAATCCAATAGTGTTTATATCTCCACCCACATGTGATTCCTAACAACTTGGTTACCTACTCAGCACATTCATTGCGAGTTCTTTTGGCTTTTCAGAATGAATGACCTAAATGCTAGGAAGGACATATGTAACAGTAAATGACAAAGCACTACTTCACTGCCTTCATGGCACCTTCCAGGGCACAGTTGAGACGGAGGAGTCAGTAAGCAGTGGACTCGAATGGCAATGTCTATTGGATCAGTGTCTAAGTTCTGTCAGGAAGCCAAAAATCAGAATGAGTGAATGAGTCAGAGCCTCCTTCCTGAGCCAAAGCTTCTTTACTCAATATGGATACGAAGAAAGCAGAAAGAGAGAAAATGTTGGCCAAGAAACGCATTAACAGCCGAGCAGCTCCATTTTCCGTGGTGCATGTCTACACACTGGCCATTAGACTGCACTTAAACACCATTATGAAAAATAAGCAGTTCCTTCACAGACCACAAAGACATCTGAGTCCTAAATGCTTTTTATGAGCAAGATATAACCTTCAGATCCCAAGACTCCCGAGACACTCTGAGGATGAGAGGCTCAAAGCCCACTCCTCTTCACAGAGACATCTGCCGAGATATTGTACCAAACCATGGAACAGATTCTATATCTGTTTCAGTAGCTCACCAGCAGCCACCTGAGCAAAATAACAATGAGAATAAAGTCACCGTTCATCCCCCCAAATGACTTCTTCGGGCTGCCATCTCTATTTCTAAGACCAATATGATAGTCAGGATGCAGATGTTCAAGGGGCAAATGGCTGAACTGAAACCTCTGTACATGTCCCTCCTCAGGGTCTGGCCAGGTTCACACAGATGTTTAGAACCCCAGTCCCAGGGCAGTCATCTAAAAACAAAGGACATTTTCTATTCAGGCACCAGCATGACTGCCATGGTTATTTGAATCATTTTGAACCCACTTTTTTATTAGCATCCTCACACACTTCTGAAAGAGGTCCAGTAGTCCCCTGTGCATCCTGATTTACTCCCACAGATACAGCACTCAAGGCTGATTGCTGGCTAATAGTCCCTTAGAAAATATGTCAGATAGTGAACGACACAACTTACACTTTGAGCCCATACAGCTCCATAGTCCATTAAGAATACCCTTTCTGTGCCTGTATCTGAAGTCATACAGCATCACAGAATTGGAACTATTCATCCTATCTGTACTTGGCTATCCAGCTCTCTGAGTACTTTTTATCCAACATTATGTTTATTGAGCAGTCACTATATAATAAGCCTTATGCCAATGTTAGGATAAACAGATGAACAAGGCCCCTGTTTTCACTCTACTCTTAGTCACTCGGAGAAAATGAGGCTGTCATACAAATGGGCAATTACAGTGCAGGATAGAAACAGCTGGAGTGTGCGGTGATGTGAAGCAGATGATGGGAGGGTAGAAGGTGCAGCCAATAGTCCACATATCAGGGGGGAGAGAAATATTTCCTGCAGTAAACCCAGAGCTGAGCCAAGTCAAGGGCCAGGGACCTTTTTAACAAGGGTGTGAGTTTGAATCACATAGCTCTCTATTTCTACTCCTACAAATTGGTAACTGAGTGGATTTTTTTTAAATTGGTCAAAATGAAGATTTGTGCTATGACTTTGAGGAAATCTTGAATTCACTGCTAAGTGACCTTGGTCAAATGATTTAGCCTGTTTTAATAGCAATTTTTTCATATGCAAAATAAAAATCACTCCTATATCCCTGGCTTGTCTTAAGGGTTGGCGTAGCATGGTGCACATAAGGCATTTATGTGGTGCCTGGCACAGCAAATGCATTACATAGTTGAAGTTTGTATTAGGAAGTATAACTTGTGAATGTCTTCATTCCTGGTAGGCAGTTAGTCTTCTTTGTCAGCTTTACTGCCTTTGGAATCACCTAGGAAACCTCCCTCCAGGCATATCTGAGGGAGTTTCTAGAGATGCTTATCTGTGTTTGGATCTAAATCCCCAAACACCGGAGCTACTCCCTCCCATGAGCTGAGGGCACAGACTGAATAAAAGTGGGGAAGAAGAGAACGGAATGAGCCCACTCAGTATTCATCTCTCTGTTTCCTGGCTGACTAAGATGCGAGTGAGCAGCAACTGCACATCGCCCTGCCCTGGAGTCTCAGCAACATTGGGCTTCCTGCTACCATGTCTGCCCCGCCATGATTAACTGTTTATGCTCAAACTTTGAACCAAAGCAAACCACTGTTCCCCTCTGCTTTTTAATGGGTATTCGGTCACAAGACAAGTGACTCGTGGAGCCAGCCTGTGTCAGTTGTCTACTTGGCTGTAGAGATGCTTTCTGCATCTTTTTTACTTGATGAAAAACTAAGCTTGAAATAATTTGTTGTTGTTGTTGTTGTTATTGTTGTGATGATGATGATGATCTTTATTTTGCTTGGCTAGTTGTTTTGTTTTGTTTTGTTTTGTTTCCATTAGTTTGTTTGTCTGTTGAGTCAAAAATAAGCATTATAGCCCAGGCTGACCTACAATGTGAGATCTTCCTGCCTCAGCCTCCTTGTTGCTGAGTTTACAGGTCTGCACCATTATGTCTGGCTCCTCAACAATCTTTTGGGGTGTGACTCTGGTTCGTATTTCTCCTTAGACATCATGGAAGTAATTCTCTCTCTCCGAGAACTCTGCATCTAGTCCTGTTGGACGCCAGGAGGCAAGCATTACTTCCAGGTGCTCACAGTAGACTAGACACAGATACAGAACAGAAGCCTGTGGCCTACATACACTGCCATTAAACACAGGGGTTGGGGGAGAAACAGATACTTGCTCGTGTTCTGCCAAGGGCAAGCCAATGAGTTAGACACAGAAATGCATCAAGCATGATCTGAAATGTTTTCTGTCAAATCATTTGCAAAAAAAGGCTAGGTCTATAGCAAGGCACTAATCATCCCAAAACATAACCACAAGAATATGCAGGGCCTACTAGGATAGCTTCAAGATGCTTGCTTTCGTTTCATTTAGACGGTGATGCTTACAAAATTCACATATTTAGTTATACAAAGTCAGTACAGAAAACAAGCTAAAAATCTACAATCGACCTTTCTACTTTGGGAATGGTCAATAAAGATGATTGTAAATAAGATGGGCTTAAGTGTCACTTTTTTAAGAACAGAAAAGTATTGTTCTAGAAGGTGAATTTCAGCTCTTTCGTATTCAAAACCTATCACTGTGCTGCAGATAAAGAAGGGGAAAGGCAATCCTCCACTGTGTCCACATGTGCAGTGGCAGCAGAAACAGGCGGAAAGAACCCTGAACTAGCCTTGAGTACTATTCTTGTCTATGGGCTTCCTGCCAATAATTGCTTTTGTGAAGCCACTAGGAGCTGCTGACTGACTGCATTTCCTTGTTAATCCAAAAGCTATATTTAGAGTAACAACCGCTAGAGATTTAAGGGACCTTGAGACAGGTCAGGAGATGTGGTCTTGCTCTGATCAATAACCACCTGAAATCATCCCTTGACCCAGGCAAGGAGAATAAACCCCACTATAGGGACAAGGATAGAAGGGCAAAAGAAAGGAAGAGAGACTCATGGGGTTCCAGTGGTACCATGCTACAGCCAGGGGCTCTGACTACATGTCAGTATTTAAATCTTAACACCAATGCAAAGCAGGGCTTATTTATTTATTTCATGTTCTACAATCAGAAGCAACCTGGCTGAAGGGAAAGTGCCCATGTCTTTCTGTGACTACAGTTTAATGCCTCGTCATAAGGCATCCTTCTGAAGGTGGGAGTTCAGATTAGATAGAAGCCTTGGCCAGAACCTTTTCTCAAGGAATAGAGATCTGTCACACCTTCCTAGCTAAGTGGACAGAGAGCCTGTTTGGACTAATTAGGGCTACCAAAGCAATGTGGCCTTCTGGCTATACCTCGCTGCTTCTAAAACATTCAACATGGCTGATAAAACATTTCAAGGAAACCAGTTTTTTTCTTTGACGTGTGAATCCTTTTATTGTTTGTTTGGTTTTGGTTTTTGGTTTTTGGTTTTTGGTTTTTGGTTTTTGGTTTTTGGTTTTTGGTTTTAAACAAGACAGGGTTTCTCTGTATAGCCCTCACTGTCCTGGAACTCACTTTATAGACCAGGCTGGCCTTGAACCCAGAAATCTGCCTGCCTCTGCCTCCTAAGTGCTGGGATTAAAGGCGTGCGCCACCACTGGCCAGCTTGAATCCTTTTGTAATAAAAGCTGTGTAGTTGGATAAACACAGGTACAATTCTTCCCTTTCTCCTGCTCCTCTTCTTAAGAATTAGTGACAAACACTTATCTTACTGAATGATGGGGAGTGTTTTGGAAGAAGACATGACTATCACCTCTTTGAAGAGGAAGAAACACATAGAACTCTGACATTTTCAAAGTCCTTCCACAGACAAGAGCTCACCAATGCTCAGAAAATTCCATTACCCATTGTACCAAGATGTCAAAGAGTTAGCAGGATCCCTGCTTTGATCAAACAGTATGGCTTCAAAAGGCATGTCTGTCTGTCTAGCTAAATTAACCTTAATTATCCTGTTGAATAAGAAACTGCCATCTGAAGTAGGTGTATATATGGTATAAAAGTAAGTCATTATTGTATCGTTTGCTATGGTGAGGATGTTTGTGCTTCTCCCAACATTTATAAAACTTAATTCTTTAATTAAGATCTTTAGGGGGTGAGTTGTTATGAGGTCTATGCCTTCTAATAAGCTGGAGGAGCAAGGGTGACCTTTTACCCCTTCTATCACATGAGGACACAGCAGTCAGGCCTCCCGGAGGAAGCACCGGGACCTGATTTTGGACATGCCACATTCTAGGCTGGGCTGGGATAAGTAAATTTCTACCACTTATAAATCACTCAATCTTTGACATTTTGTTGTAGCAGCTCAAATACACTGAGGAGAATTTCAGTGATATGAGGGGGAAAGCTATCTATATCACTGAAAAAAAAATGGACCCAAAGTATGTTACCCCAGTTGGGAAGAAAATAATGTCAAGAAGGAAAACACTGCAAACAGAAAAGGCTTTTTAGGCAGCGATTTAACAGAGCCTTTTGTGAAAGACAAGATGTCAAGAGTTCAAAATAAGAATAAGACAAAGAAGAAAAGAAATTCAAGTTGGGAAAGAATTGGAGAAATTCATTATTATTATCCAACTATAGGTTGCATGGGAGAAATAGTGGCAAACAATTCTGGATAACATCAGTGTGGGTCGTCTCAAATAGCTAAACATGAAGGAACATAGGGCCACCGTTCTACAAATAATTTGAAGCCCTTGAAGAACAATAGTTAAAGACAGTATAATCCAACCTATCCCATGCTAGCATTCTCACAAAGAATGACTAAAAATGCGGAAACAGAGATATTTAAGAGACTTTTGCTCCAGCATAAATCATATGAAAAGGGGGTCCTGTTGGGAAAGTAATAATAGACAAATGGGAATGAACACTATAAAAAAAACAAACATAGGTAGAGAAATTGATAAAACCTAATGTCTGAGTGCATATGCAAGTGAGTAGGGGGTTAAATCTAAATACTATAATAAAGATGGGAATCTCACAGTTTTAAAAGAAAATTACAGAGCTAAGGAAGAAAGAGTAAACAAACATGAAAAGGAATATGGTGTGGGAAAGAATATAGAGTTTTCATGTGTTCAGTGTTTATGTTTGATTGCCTAGTCAGATTGAGATGCTCAAAAAATGCTGGTGATATGAGGTGAACCTAAATGACAGGCACCAATAGAATTTGGAGAAAAAGACCAAAATGTCCCATAAAGAGAATTGAGACCAAATGCAGACACGCAACAGACCTGCAAAGAAAACACTCATGCAAGCTTAACCTAAGTTCAAGCCTAAGCACCTATATAAAAGCACCTATATAAAAGCACCTATATAAAAGGCAAAACATATAAAAGGCTGTATACCCAGTGCTGAGGAAGTAGGTATTTGTGGATCTCTGAGGCTCACTGGCCAGATAGCCTGCTTATCAAGCTTGGTATCCCAATGAAAGACCTTATCTCAATCAATCAATCAATCAATCAATCAATAAAATGAAAGACCCTAAATAAATAAATAAATAAATAAATAAATAAATAAATAAATAAATAAAAATAAGGAAAGCAACCTCCTGAAAGTAGAAACCCAAGGTTGACCCCCTGCTTCCTCGTACACACACACACATCTGTAGAAACTTATAAACACACAGGTACATGCATGCAAACATGTGCACACACACACACACACACACACACACACACACACACACACTAGCCAACAATACCAAATCACACAGACAAAAAATGAATGGTACAGGATTAGTTAATAAGATGAGTTTCTTATGGTTTGAAAACAACTTAAATAGAAATGAATAGGATTCTGAAGTGCTAGATGGTTTGCAGCTTATAGAAAGCCATCTGGCTTATAGCCACCTTTTCAACTTTGCTCATTATTTTGCACCAAAAAATAATTTCCTCCAGAAACCTAGACATGTTTGTTACCTACATATCCCATGCGGGTGATGATTATCTTGGTTTTTGTTTTGTTTTGTTTTGTTTTTGGATTTTTGCTAGTTTTGCGTTCTCGACTCCCTCTGCCCATCTGAGTCCCTGAATTTTACAAGGCTCACAACCTGCCCTAATTTCTCATAAGTTATTCCCTATCTATTTTATCTACACTGATTTCTCAAGTCTCAGAAGTGGGAAAGTAACTAAGAGAACCCAAATGATGTAACACTGAACTTCATTGTACATAAAACTTTATATTGCTGTTTAATTAATTTACACACAAAGTAAGGAATATTTAAGTTCCCTCATAGTTAAAGTAAAATTTAGTTTTGTATGTGAAGGGTGAATCTTAGCAAAGGAATGAAGGAGGTTTGAGGGAAAGAATGAAAGAAAGAGAATGTAATCAAAAGATGGTAAAATAGGAAAATACAGCTATAAATAAATTAATTATAGATGTAATCTGAAAAGCAAACAATACTATCATATAATTCAGAATAAGTGAGAATATTATAGCATTTAGAATAAGTGTGAGTGTGAAGTGAGTGTTAGTGTCATGGGGAACAGTGAAGAACAGATAATGCTTACCGATATGGATAAAGTAGCTTACATGTATTTTTCATAACAACCACATTTAAAAAGCAGCAACTGTTTAGAAGGTTGAGTCTGTACAGCAAGGCTAGAAGTGTTGAGACAGGTCAGGCCAGTGCTTTAAAAGTTACAGTGGACGCAGTTTGAGTATAGAAGACCTCAAAGTCCAACCCCACAGGGATTCACTTACTTCAACAAGACCACACCTACTTCAACAAGGCCAAAGTTCTTAATAGTGCCACACAGCAGTGGCACTCAGTAGTTTGCAATGCCACTTTGATGAATAAATGTGAAATAGAGAAGTGGGGAGGAGGAGATGTGAGCAAAAGGAGAGGTGGGGAGGAGGAGAGGTGGGGCAGGAGGAGAGGTGGGGCAGGAGAGGAGGGGAGGAGGAGAGGTGGGGAGGAGAGGAGGCAGGGAAGAGGAGAGGAGGGGAGGAGGAGAGGCAGGGAGGAGGAGAGGTGAGAGGAGGAGAGGTGGGAGGAGGAGAGGCAGAGAGGAGGAAAGGAGGGAGGAGGAGAGGTGGGGAGGAGAAGTGGGAGGAGGAGAGGTGGGCAGGAGGAGAGGTATGAAAGATGGCAAGATGGAGAAGCACAAATGTAGAGAGATAGCACTAAAGACAAGGTGGCAATGAGAGATGTGGGAGTTTGGCTGCAGTGGACAGGAGAATCATTTATTAGTAAGTAGGGCAAGTCAGGTGTTGTGCAGAATCCTGGAGCTCACACATGCTCTGCCCTAGAACCTGCTGCCCAGTCACAAAATCACCCTGGATCTGACCAACAGCAGGATGTTGAAGATAGAGAGTAGTTCATTTACTGAATTGGGCCTCCTTAAAGACTGCCAATAGTCCATGCTGCTGCCTGGGGCCATGTTGATGTCTGTAGTCCGTGCTGTCTTTGGAGGCCATGTTTGTATGTGGTCTGATGCCAGAGACCATCCTGAGGTCTGCATTCTGTGCTGCTACCAGACGCTATGTGGAAGTTCACGATCACGCTGCCTCTGTGTGTTATGAGCTAGAAAGTTTACTTTGCAAAGATAGAAATGATTGCAGACTCATAACTGAACATGAACAACATTGAAAGCTTCCATGACATTCTGCTCTGCCCCCCTGCCCAAAAGAAGAGAAACGGTCTAGACAGGATGCCCTTGAAGAGAGTCCTTAGAAATTGTAGTAAAGATGCTAAAGATGCCCTGCAGAGTTCACAGCTTCTGGCAGGAGGGCTTTAAGGAGCTGGCCATTGTGTATCTTATCATGATCCAATGTGTATTTGGGCAACACAAATCATACTTATTGTATTTTTCTTTTCTTTTTGGAGGAAGGCATAAAGATAGGAGGATGGGTCTTGGAGGAAAGGCAGTGTTGTGATCAAGGTGCACTGTCTGAAATACTAGAATAATCAATAAAAATATTATATTAGAAAACAAAAGTTACAGGGTATGTTTTTTTTTCTTTCAGTCTGTTTTGTCTTTACCATGCACCCTTAATTCTTTGATAAGGAAAATTGTTACCCAAACACAATTTCACATATGTTACATTTGAAAGTGTAACCAACTTCCTGCGGGTGAGCTTTTCCAAGCAAAGCATGCATCTTTCAGACTCTTCACAGGGCTAACATGAGAGAGCATGGTAGCAAAAGTCCAACTTGATTAAGAACATTCTGTCAACACGGCTGAGAATGTTCGATAGTCCTGTGAGCATCTTTACCTAATATGGATAGGCCAGACCATGTAGGACAAATAACTTCAGGTCACAAAACCCAGAGAAGGGCTTTCACTGGGGAATCTTTTATTTGTTCTCCATTTCCTCAGCACACGCATAGCTAATATTTAGTAAGCCTGTATTTGCATATGTTATAATTCTGGTACCAATTTACAGCTACTTAGTAAGGAGCTGTCAAGCCCCTAATCTAGTGGTCCTAAGCATGTCATCTGCCTGGTCCTGTTTAAGCCTGATGGTCTATACTCAAACCATAAAAAACAGATTACAATATCGATTTGTGATGTCACATCCATGCTGCAAATTGCAACAGCAACTTTCTTTCTCTGCTTGCCAGTGACCAAAGTTTAGTGTGTGAGTGTATACACATGTGTGTGCACATGTGAAACAATTCTATTATCATAAACTTTATATATCAATAATGGGTTTCATTTTGACATTTTAATAGATGCACATAACGCCTTTTAATGATATTCATCTCCCTGTTTTGTTTCCCTCTCTTATTCCCACTAATTACCCTTCCTCATACTAACCTTTTCAAACACTGCAGGCCACCGTGTGTGTGTATGTGTGTGTTTGCGGGTGTGTGTGTGCACATGCATGCACACATGTTGCAAAAGAAGAGGGAGAGAAAGAGGGAGAGAGAAACAGAGACAGAGAGAAACAGGGGGAAAGAGGAGGAGGGAGAAGGAGAGAGAATTTCATTAGTGTTGCTTATAGGAGCATGATCCTTTGTTTACAGGATTATGGGCTACCCCATTTCAGAAAATTACTCTTCTGCCTCCACAAACCATTAAACTTTTGATAAATGTTCAGGAACAGTGGATCACACCATGAACCCCACTCCTTTCCATGATGAGGTGTGGATAGGACTAGTCTTCTGAGGGGCTTTAATTCAGCAACAGAAACCAATTTCATCACTGAAGAGTCTTAGATTCCCACTGATGCCAGCTACCCACTCCTTTCTTCTCCTCTCTACTCTCTAGTACTCTATGCTCAGCCTGTGTTCCAGTGTTTGTGCCCCGGTGTTTGTTAGGCAAAGGGTCTTCACTTGCCAGCTCCTTTGAGGATAAATGGAACTTCCTATTCTCAAAATCGCAAGCTGCCTTCACTCTGGGCTGACGTCTGGCACTTGTATGCCATTCTGGAAATGTTCTAAAGTTACTCTCCTATGACAGCAATGTGCATCTTTTCTGTCTAGTTATTCATCCCCAGTGCCATGCAAATTTTATTTGGCACACTGCAGCAATTCAGTTGTTTAAAGTGCCAAGATAAAAGAACCCCTAAGTACCTGTTCTGCCTTCCCCAACACTAGCACTGCATTATTACCGTTAGATGTGGATTCTGGATTCTGTTTCCTAGAAATAAAGCCAACCTTCCAAGTTTAAGAAAGCAAAGCAACAGTACATTACCACAATAAAAGAATGTCCAAATAGGCATGATTTAAAACACTGTGTATGGCATGTACTATGGAAGGAAAAGGGGAAACTGATGACTTGTTTGTGTTAATAGTGTCTGCTGGAAGCAAGAGAGGCAGAGTGAAGAGAACAGACCACCTCAGGGCACTACTGCTATTTGTATAGAGAGCTGCGGTAGGAAAGCAAGAGCTGCCAATGTGGACATCTGACCTTTAATCCAGAGAGAGTCTGAGGATTGAAAATAGATCGCTTCGGTCTAGAGGAAGCTTTCAGACAGGTATGCTGACGGCAGAGGAAAGTCTGGCATTACATTTTATAGGTAGCTGCTGACCAGAAAAACACAGCTGCTAAGGTAAGAGAGCAAAGCAATCAGGTCTGCAAATGACTTTTTGGTCACAGGGGTAGGAAATGGGATTTCTGCTATCAGTAGAGAACTACATGCCCAACAATTCATGGCATGCCATGAGCCCAGCATTTGTGAGGTTCAGCAAATGCTTGATTTGATCCCCCTACACAGTCTGTGATGCTGGTGCTAAGAAGCAGAGCCTTTATAAAAGGGTACCCACCCCTGAATCTGGTCGGGTGCTCTTACAGACTTCACAGCGGGTGACTACTCCTGTCTACCTTTCTGCCTTCTGACATGTGAGGACGTGGTACTCATCCCCTCTGGAAAATGTACTGGAAACAACAGTCTTAGAACCAGACAGGTGGGCCTGACACTTGAATTTCCAGAACTGTGAGAAAGTAAATTTCTGTTCATTATGAATGTCTCAGATTCAAGTGTTTTGTTATATGCACATTCTAAGAATAACACTGAAAGTAAACTAAAACTATCGCATTCTGTAGATAAACTAAGGTTCAAGAAACAGTTCTACCTGTCATCTCCCCTACCTAGACTTAAACTTTCCAGATGACAAACCTAATGGTCTTACAATCAAGAGGAAAGTAGATTATAAAGCCAAGTAAATATGAATTTGCTTCTTGACTGTTCACTTACTATTTATCTGACCTTGTATAAATCTACTGCTAGCAATGTCATGTGGATCTTAATAGTTAGTGTCCATAAAATAACAGACAGATGTCTATCTGATCTTCTTTTCCTAAATAATCACGTGTGGATTATATTTTAGTATTTTAACACGACTTACAATTATTTCAGTGACGTGTGCATATACCTACATACACTAGGAAGACAAGGTAGCAAAATAAATGTATAGTCAATTATAGGGACTAAAGCTCAAAAGATCAATCTAAAGCATACAGAAAGAAAACTAGTCTGTGGGATGCCGTTTAATAAAGAATGTAGTGAAGCCCATGGGAATTGGTCAAGAGGAAAATGAGGAACAAAAGAACAAGTCCTTGGCACATTTTTTTTTAAAAGAAAATTAAGAATTCAAATCCATCTGCTCAATTTCCAACAAAGTTTTAAAAAATCAACAGAAGGCTAGGTCCATTCTAATGGCTGGACAAGAATGAAACACAAACTGGAAACACCATTTGGCATCATGCAGCAGGCTGGAGTATCACCAGAAGGACCAACATGTATCCAAAGAATGAGGATAGCTTGGGATGGATCCCAAGGAAATTCAGAAGAAAAGGGTACAGACCATGATAAGGGAAGGGGGGTTCCACCTGCCTCTGTATGTCGAGTCTTGCTTTTGTAGGACGTTGAATGGGGCCTGGACTCGGCCGCATCCTGCCCTTTGATTTCCATATGCCTACCCACTTGTCTGTTGTTTCAGCTGCCAAGAACACAGCCACCAGTGCCAAAGAGAAAAGTCAAAGAGGTCTTTTTCTTTTCTGTCCTGTATCAGCCAGTTTAGAGTAGGCAGAAAGGAACTGGTTACTATAAGTCACCCCGCCCTTTTGACAGAACAAGAAAAAAATAATGTTTTTTTTTTCTCTCAATTCCTATTCCTTCCTAACCAGTATTAACAGGGAGAGGAAATAGTTTTCACTAACACGGTAGTAATGCAAAGATGATCCCCAAATTAATAGCATTCCTCATCCCTCTGTGTCTCAAAGAGTTACAGACCTTTCAAAATCAAGATGTTATTTTTAGAGCCATTTCGGTTTTATAGAAAAATTGAGCAGAAAAACAGTTTCTCTATCCCTGTTGCCCTATAGTTTCCCCACTGTTAACATCTTGTAGTAGTAGGAAGCTTCTGTTTTATTTGATGAACTTCTTTTGTTTGCCTAAATGTCTCCTGGAGTCCTGTGTTAAAGCCATGCTGTTTAACCTATAAAGCTGTTGGAAAGCGATGGAATCTATAACAGGACATACCCACTATGAGCTCTTCTGAATATTGGTAACACGCCCTTGAAAATTATATCAGTGACCTCTTCCATTGATCTTCCTCATTGTTGATACTGGCTGTGAGCTGACTGGCCTTGCTCCCCTGCCACCAAGCACTCCCTCACCACATGAGTAAACAAGCGAGAGGGCCAGTCGTGCCCGGATTGTTTGCACTGTTACAGTGATGGAAGCTGAACACATGAACCAAGAAGCATCGACCTTAACAGAGCCCGTAGGCTACATCCTATCTCAGACTCAGTTTTATAGTTCTATGGATGATGATTTCTTTCTCTTTTTTTCCATTTATTTATTTACACAATTTACCTCCTGATGGCAGCAACTCTCCTCTCAATCTCCCCTCTATAATCCCTTCATCTCACTCCTCCCCTTCTTCTCTGAGAAGAATGGAGAGGTCTGGATACCAATCTACTCTGGCACCTCAAGTCATTTCAGAACTAGGCACATCCTCTCACACTGTGGCCAGACAAGGCAGTCTTGTTAGGGGAACAGGGTCCACAGGCTGGCAACAGAGTCAAGGACAGTCCCTGATCAAGTTGTTGGGGAAGCCCAAGCTACACATCTGCTACATATGTTCAGGAGCCTCTATCTAGCCCATGTATGTTTTTTGGTTGGTGGATCAGTCTTTGGGAGGCCCCAAGAACCATAATTGACTATTGCTTCAGCAGCCTCAGGGTCTGGGAAGATGCCTTAGAGCATCCAGTGCCTGCTGCACAAGTGTGAAGACCAGCATTTGGATCCCAGCAACCACATAAGGGCTGAACAGTTGTAGTGGCCCATGTCTAATCCCAGCACTTTGAGACAGAAACAGAAGACTCACAGGGCAAGCTGCCTAGTTAGACTAGCTGCATTGGTGAGCTGTTCTTCAGCAAGAAATCATGCCTCGATAAATAGAAAGAAGACACCATACTCCAACCTGTGGCCTGCACACACACACACACACACACACACACACACACACACATGCGCAGATATATCTGACCCTAGGACCCTATATATCTGCTGCATTGTTTTATTGCCTCAGAGCCAATGGCATTACAATACCATGAATGCATAAGAGTGTGACCACAGAATAAGAAATAGAGAAAAAAAGAAAAACCAAGCATGTCTCTATAGTGTCTTTATTCATATAGACTCTTGATTTACTTCAGAAACTGTTCCTTAGGCTGCCACTCTAGGTCTCAGTGTTTTCTGACCTTCCCCAAGAGACAGAAGGCACATCACCAGAGTTTTTGTTGATGGAGCAAGAGAACACGGGAAATCTAGCTATGAACTTACTCTTATAGGAGCCAGCAATAATCCCTTCTCAGAGCTGTGTCCTAATGACATCATTGTTAACAGTTAGGTCCCAGCTTCTTCAGCATCACCACACTGAGGACCAAAGTTCCAACACACCTCTCTAAAGAGGAAAGAATCAAACCAGGTATAGATTGTAGCCACCACAGACTTACTTAACATGGTGTTTGAAAGTCACCAGAAGTTCCTGTGATGTTTAACCTAGAACAAGCCTACAGCACGGAGACCTCCCCAAACCTTGTACATTTTTCCTTACCCTCTGTTTCACAGAGTAATAATGTCTGACTGAGAAGGGCTTCTTTATTGTCTCCCCTAGATTGCAGGAGGAATCCTTTTATGCTTCAACTAGAATAGAATTGGCATTATTATATTTCTTAGTCCTTTTTTATCTATATGATTAATACCTTGTGCACCAGACGTTGTGTTACCAGGGGTGAACGTTTTAAAACGTTAAAATGCCTCATTGCCCTTAAAAATCTGAATGTCTTGACTCCACCTGGTATCTTCTGCATTCTTTCAATTTAGCACCTTGCCACTCCCCTTCCATAACCACTGCAAATATTCCTTCTTGCCAAAGGCATCAAGTCAAGCATGCAAGGCTCTACTGGATTGACTTAACGTAATCTACTTTTTCCCCAAATATGTTTTCAGTTGTCACAAAATCATGGGATAAGGGCTTCCCTTTAAAAAGAGAAGTTTAATAAACCAAGATCATGCATAGCAATCCATCTGTTAAGACACGCATGCTCCCATCTGGTGCCTATCATCATTGTCCTTGCTCCAACTGGGAATCCTTTCCAGTGCCAGTCGACAATGTTCTGTTATGTGGCCCTCTGTGGCATGAAGGGATGGGCCACACTGAAGATGCCACATCTGCTTGTACATTGCATGTTCCCATGAGGATGCAAATCTACTAGCATAAGCCATAGTGCTCACAGGGTGTTCTCTAAGACTTCTTACCTGCTGGGCCTGACTTCCTAGAAAACACATTAACTGGGAAGAATTGGAATCCATCCAATTTTGTAGTCTTATCTGTGTCTAAAGTGTTGTTTTTTTTTTTTAATAAATTCTGAAACCCTAAATCTGAACCGTGCCTACTCTATCATTCCAAATACAGGATACAGCACAGGTGACATGGGACCTCCACTACTGTCTAAAGTAGATCATAGTCAGCTTACAAACACAGTTGTAATATTGTACCAAATTCCATCGTATAAGTAGAAAATGTTGGATTTTTCTCAGGTTGTGTTTATGAGAAGATGACCTTCCAAGTAAACCTCAGTCAGTATAGGCATCTATCTCATGCTTCCGTGATATAATATGCTTTGGCCTAGAACAGCAGATACACAATACATGGCTGGAGAGAAGTGAGTGGATATATTTAGAAACATTAAATAATTAAAAATCACCTACTTATCTTCTACAAACACACCTTAACAATAAAGTTCCCTTCAGTTTCATTAAAGCACAGTTTTAATGAAATCTGTTATCTCAGCTTCTTTTAAAGAATTATGTTCCCAGTAATTCTATTTTAAGGGGCTATCATTTCTTTCTATTGCTTAACCACACACACACACACACATAGACACACACTCCTGTGATCCCTCAAAAAAATGAACAATGTAGTAAAAGGAAGAGATGAGCAAGAGAGGGAGCCCGAGGGAGCAGCTAGCTTTTTAAGTAGTCAGAAAAACAGCATCAACAAAACACCAGATTTTTTTTCAGTAGTATAATCTTTAAATAACCGTAAAGATTTATGATTCATTCTCAATAGCAACTCCTTGGACACCCGTTCAATGTCTCATCTTCTCGCTGACTTTCCCTTTCCAAGGAGACTGAGGTCACATTCTCTAGGCTTTTCCTTGACACAGTTCCAGCTCAATAAGAAAGATTGATTCATGTAAAAATGCTTGCTTACTCTTGGAAAAACTCAGAGATGGGAAGGAGAGTTGATGCATCCACGTGCCAGTCACTTGGGTCATTTTTAACTCTTTCTGTACTTACAACTACTTGCTTGTTAACTGAGCAGATTTGGGACCATGTTAGCCAGCAGGAAATTCCAAAGGGATGTGGAGATCATGGGAACAGGACCCAAAGTGCAGATTCCTGGTAGCAATGTATCAGCCCCTGTGTTCTGTCAGTACATATGGCCAGTTAATTCAGCTTTTCTTAGTTCTAGCCTCCCTTTAGATTTTGAGACCTATTAGAGCTTATATTAGAAAAATAAATAGTTGGTAGCCCTTTTCTTTTTAGCTTTGCTTAGAGGCTCCCAGGAGCTTGTTAGTTTATTAGTTAGTTGTAGTGATAGTCATTATAGTAATATCATTTAAAAGAACAGCGGCGGTTAACATTTATGGTGTTTTATAAAGAAAGGACATGAAATTCTTACGTCAAGGCTAAGACACAGCTATTGACATTGTTCTACAAAGGAAGAAGCTAAGGTGCAAAACCAGAGTTAGCTGTATTGGGAATCATTAATCAGAGCAGAGCCCAAATTTGGGTCTTCATATTAAGACTATGGAAGCCACAGTCTTCCTTGGCACCATGTTATAACATGTAAGGTTGGAGACTTAAAAACATTATCTTGGCTTCTGGTTAAATATGTACTCTTTAATAAAAGGGAGTTTGACTGCCACTTCATTAATATTCTACTATTAAAAACACCACTCAGTGAGGGACACATGGTGTCTAGCATCTGTTCTTGGTATTAGATAATCAGACACAGAAGTTGCCATTATTCAAAAAACACCTCCATGGGAGTTTCCCTCAACAGCCAGCCCCAGATTTATTAGTGTACACTTGTCAAATACTACCCACAGGGAAAACACTAAACTAAGACCCTCCCCAAACACCTATCTATTTAGGTCCAGTAAGAAATAAGGTGGACTACATTGGTCCTGTTTACCAGATGTGAAGTCAAAGAAAAAGATAACCATTCATCCCTTTGAGTCGATGAAGATTGACTCAAACTACTTATTCAGTATTTACTAGCATTATCCTAGAATGCAGAGTCAAAACTGTACTGATATCTCAACCAAGCAGGATTAAGTCGGGGCAATGCATAATAAAACTAGCAAAATAAAAATAGAGAAGATGTCTTGTTATTCAAGTGCCATGAAGAAACAATTGGACAGCGTAAGGATACACTGAGGTGGTACCAAGTGGAAGCCTCTGGGAGAGAGGGCAAGCCCTTCATGGACCGTAGTGAGCAGATCATGACCCACAAGGGTAGACATCTGGGGGACCGTCCACAGAAGACACCTTTGTTAAAAGTCACTTTGGTCTAGTCTTGAGATGTGTGGGCATGGGTAGGTAGTAATGAAAGGGTCAGATTCCAAATCAGCCCAGCTAGAAGCATTTCTGACCATGTATCTAGGGACTGGTGGTCCAGAAGTGATTCTATCTAACCTGTGCCCTCAATGATAGCAGAAGATGTCGAAACAGAGTCATGGAGCAGGCAAGTGTGCAAGAAGGATTCAAACTCCATTTCAATGATGGACACTGGCTTTTTATACCTGTTCAGGATTCCTACAATGTGTTTGCAAAGCATGGCCCCACAGGGGGTCAGCTGAGATTAGTGCTGAAGAAAATGCCTTTAGTGATCAAATAAATTCAGGAGTAACCACGAGGGCCATAAGCTATCTGAAAACAACAAACAGGAACACAGAGATGTCATGCACGGGAAGCCTCCCTTTCTGTTCTCCTTCAGCAAAGTTCAAATATCAAAAATCAACATAAGATATTGACATTGTCTTTGTTTGCCTTCCAGAACTTGAAGGTAACATCCTGTTGCTGAAGTCACTACATTCTTCAGACACAGGACTTGGAGGGATCTAGCTGGGGCTGACCGAGAAGCTTCATCCCTGAGGACTAGCTCTCACAGTATCCAAGGTGTTATGCAAGTTGCCCAGGGAAAAAAGCAATTAATAGTCTTACTCAGCTATAAAGACTGCAGACCACAACTATCACCAGCATGGCAAGATATACTCAAGGGTGCAATAGAGTGGTACTTGGATCGTGGAAGTAACCAACAGCCATATAATTGGGCAGAAGGCCTGCTCAACAGGAGGAGGGAATTCATGCCTGGTAATGTAAACCTAACTAACTATCCGTAGCTGATGAGGTTATGAACCCTAGAGGAGAACCTACTCCTGCCACTTCCTTAAACCAGTATGCTGCCTCGCTGCCTTTTCAGCGCTTATCCTTGTACTCACAAATAAGTGTAGGTCTCGCCTCTCACAAAAGACGTTTGTTTCTAAAGCAAAAAGAGACCATCATAGAAATCCAAAACTGGTCAAAATGAAGAGAAAATTTGACCATAGATGCCCATTCCCACCTGATAAAATTGTAAGACAATCCTTCCAGCTATAGATTGGGCAACATTGATCAAGAGGGGGCAGAAAGATTGTAAGAACCAGAGGACTAAAACATCTGCTATGAAATGGTGTCTTCTATATATGACCGGGAGCTGTGCCCATGCAACCTTAGCCATATGCTCACTTAAACAAGTTCTGCATGATGACACAATACCAGTTGACATGCCAATGTGGATGTGGAAAACCTCACAAGCATCCAGCCTGAAATGAAGAGCTGCAGGCAATTAATGATCCTGGTGTTAAGTATTGTCTATTTGATGGTCTCCAAAAAGTTCCGCAGTGAACAAGACTATTAAAGTTTTTATTATTACATTTTTATTACTTAAAACAATTTTGAACTTTAAATATATTTTGATCATATTCTTTATCTCCTCCAACACTCAACACCAGTCAGAGTTTCATCCTTAATAGGGAAAACTTGGGAACAAAGTTTACAATGGAACAATAACTATTGTACATTATGTGTGTATGTATGCTATATGTCATAGATGTATTAGTATTTAATATATGCCATGAGATATACTTGAGTACATGTATGTGTATATATTTATTACATAAATACATACATATATACAGAAATATATATTTATGTAAGAATAATCCTACAACAACTCCGTAAGATAGCTTTTACTTCCACTGCCCATTTGCAGAATGATGAAGGCCTTAAAGCTTGTTAATCTACTCAAAGTTACATGGCTTAGTAGAAGACAGATTTGAAAACATAAATTTTAAAGTTTGTGAGGGTTTTAACCCTTATCCTATATACCTGCCATCCTGAAGTCTTAGAAATACTCAGTGGCTGAAAAAAGGTAACAAAACGCATCTTGGATGCTTTCATGAATTTCTTGTTGAGTGAAAATAAAGCAAATGTGAAAGGATTGGAGCAAGCCATCCTGTAGAAGGAAGGGAGTTATGAATGCCTTCAAGCATGCTAATCTGATGGACGCCTTCTTTCTTCTTTTTCTTTTCCTTCTTTTTGTCTTTCCCTTCTTTAATTTTCTTCTTATCTTTTTAAAATTATAGTTAGAATATACAACATATTTCATCACAGCATTTTCCTAACATAAATACAGATACTAAAAACTAGGCTCAGCACATGGGAAAGAACATGTAATATTTGTCTCTTGGGGCCTAGGTCACTCATGGTTGTGTTTTCCCAGCTCTTCCCATTTTCCTTCAAAATTGATAATTTAATTTTCCTTTACAGCCAGATGAAATTCTACTGTACATATGTCCCACATTTTTATGTCCATCATTGTGTTAATAGACATCCAGGATGATCTTATTTTCTTTTTATTGTGAATAATGCATTGATGAACATAGATGTGCATGTGGTAGTATGAACAGTCTAGGAATGGAAGAGTGGGATCATACAGAACCATTTTTAAAGGATTTCCTTAATAAGCTCTTAGTTTACAGAACCACCAACCATGAATAAGGGTTCCTCTTTCCTACATCCTTGTCACCATTACTGACCGTTCTTGTCCTGATGGTAGCCATTCTGACACTGGCAAAGAGATGATCTCAAAATAGTATTAACTTGCACTTTCCTGATGAACAGTACTGTTCAACAATCTTAAAAATATTTATTGGCCATTTGTGTCTTTTTTTTTTGAGAATTGTGTGCTCATTCCACTGACTCCTTTGTTGTAAGGGTATTTAACTTTTACAGTTTTAAAAATTAAATTAAATATATTGACCCTGTTTTCTAAGTCTAATTCATATTCAGCTGTCTTGTAGATTGGGGCTAATGATTACATCTTACTATTCCATGAAGTTTCTCTCATTGGTAATGCTTTTTTTATTCATAGAATGGTCCCTCAGTTTCCACAAAGAATATTTCTTCAGGCCATAGTAAATGCCAGAAACCATGGATATTACCAAACTCTAGTATATATACATATATACATTCAGTAAATACTACATACATATATATGCATATGTATATACATATATACATATAATACATAATATTTAATGTAAGTAGTATTTATTTAAACTTGTTATAAATTAGGCACACTTATTAACAACTATAACTAAAACAACAGAGCAATTCTAAAGAAAACCTGCAAGAGAAGTTATATAGGTGTTCCTTTTTTTTAACAATATCCTAGTATCTTTGCCACCATATAGCATTCTCTTTCTGGTGCTGTGAGACGATAGCATGCCTAGGTGATAAGACAAAGTAAGGAAAATGATCCATAGACATTGTGATGTAGGGCTTCACTCTGTGTGTTACTGGAATGAAGGAATTCTGATACCCTCCCCCATACCCTCCCCCCTACTCCCCTACCCACCCACTCCCACTTCTTTGCCCTGGCGTTCCCGTGTACTGACTCATATAAAGTTTGCAAGACCAATGGCCTCTCTTTCCAGTGATGGCCGACTAGGCCATCTTCTGATACATATGCAGCTAGAGACACGAGTTCCGGAGGGTACTGGTTAGTTCATATTGTTATTCCACCTATAGGGTTACAGACCCCTTTAGCTCCTTGGGTACTTTCTCTAGCTCCTTCATTATGGGCCCTGTGATCATATGCAATTTAAAACTTAGTAGTTTATTTATGGTATTTCCCGTTCGATATTCTTACCCTGTCTTTCATTGTTAATTATTTTACTTGCTCATTTATTTGCTCTATGGTGAAACAATCAAACCTAGGACTAAGCACTTGCTAGACCCGTGCTGCTTCAATGAATACAGTCCCAGCACCATTTAATATTTTCATACCAAGCTGACCTCAAGTAAACATACAGAAATTAAAACTGCCGATAAAGAGTGACTGGCATAATTTTTTTATTAAAAAAAAGTGAAATCAAATCATCCACTATAAAATTTGAATTTCATCAGACCAGGATTGTGGACTATGTCATTTCAGTTCCCTAACCAAACACCCAGATTAGAAGCCCCCTCTCCACTGGCACAAAAGAATATGGGTGTCATACCCACAGACTCCATTCAGCCAGGTTCTTCCCATTCTGACCAAAGCTGAACTATTAGCTCAAACGCCATAAGCAAAATAGAGAAAAACCCAAAAGTGAATACAGGAGGGAGACCCAGGTGGCAGATTCACTGTGTTATTTTTAGACAGGCCTCCAAAATGTTTTCACCCTCATAAACAGGACCTCTCTGGACTCAGCCTTATTCCTTGGTAGAAGCCTATTAAATAAGAAAAGAGTACTGCCACTAATAGGCAATGCCCAACAAAAACGAGGCTCTTGTGGCTTGTCTCAAAAGGAAAAGCTGCAGGAAAGCACTGAATTTGCAAAGAAGTGAGCTTCATAAATTGTGTGCAAAAAGGTTCTGAAGATTCAGATAAAAAGCTCAGTTCCAGCACGACCATCTGTTAGTCCCCTAAAAGCAGATAGCTAGTAGTTTATAACGGCAATGAAATAGTTCTGGGGCACCCAGGCAACAGCCAGGGTTTCCAGTTACAACCAAGAAACATACAGCCTGGTGACCTGCTGAGCCTGCTTCCACTACCCCTGTGCACCCTCTCCAAACAGGAAAAAAATATGTGGTTACCGTCTTTTGACCGGCTCTTTTCCTTCCATAAAAAACATAGTAGCTTGGCATCAAACTTGCTTTCCCTCTTAACTTGGATCGAGTGTTCACAGTGACTCCCCGTGCTCCCCCAATCACAGCCCATCTTGAACCCACTCCCCATCACTCTGCCTCAGCGCCTTCCAAAGCTTATCCACTTTTCCTTAAAGCCTCTCCCGGCCTCTCTGAATGGAGAGAAAGCCAGGACTGCAGTGGAATCCTGAGTGGGGCAATGTGAGAAATTAATAATACAAGAGCATCTAAAGACAGAAAGGTTAGCCACAAGCCAGAAAAATCAAGTCCTTAAACAAAAAAAGCCCAGTCTCCCACTGTTTGCTACCAGAGCCTCCTCCCAACCTTGGTAGAGTGCTGTAGTCAAGGTTCTGGGAAAAGATTTCTGCTGTCTAGACCGCAGTCTTGGCTCTGCACTTATGGGTGTCTGACCCTGGGTGTTATTTGACCTTTAGATCCCTCAATTTCCTCACTGGTAAATTGTGCATAATAATGTACCTTCCTTTTGGGGTTGTTAGGATTAAGCGAAATAATTTATTTAAAGTATTTAACACAATGCCTGACACATTTTTAAGCCTCCAATTAATGTTATTCATCATTATCAACAGCAGCAGCAAAATCTACATCTTCCTCTAATTAAACTGTTCTTTTCTGACCTTACTATCCTTTTTTTAGTAATTACTAAGATTGCAACTATATATTTTTTTTATTACAATGCATGCTAAAATTGGCTTAAGTAATAATTCAAGCCTGTTTGGCTGCTGATAATATCAGATGATGTGAAGCAACAAGCCACAAGCTTGCTTTTTGCCAGCTTGACAAAAATGGACCCATATCTTGAGTGTATACAAACATAGGAAATATTTGTGAAACTGCTAGATACCTCTCTCTCTCTCTCTCTCTCCCTCTCTCTCTCTCTCTCTCTCTCTCTCTCTCTGTGTGTGTGTGTGTGTGTGTGTGTGTGTGTGTGTGTGTGTGTGTTGTAAATATGCAGAGGTATGTGATGAATATTGAGGTCAGTGTTTGATGATGGGTTAATTTTTGAAACAAGGTCTCTCATTGAACCTGGAGCCAACTAAGTTTTTGTTTGTTATTTTGTTTTGGGTTTGGGGGCAGGGTCTCTCACTGAACCTAGAGTCTGCTGTTTAAACTAGATTGACTTGCTAGCATGAAAGTCCAGAAATCTTCCCAATGATAGCCAACTAGGCCATCTTCTGCTACATATGCAGCTAGAGACACGAGCTCTGGGGGTACTGGTTAGTTCATATTGTCGTTCCACTTATAGGGTTGCAGTCCTCTTTAGCTCCTTGGGTACTTTCTCTAGCTCCTCAAGGGAACACCAGGGCCAAGAAGTGAGAGTGGGTGAGTAGGGGAGTGGGGGACTTTTGGTATAGCATTTGAAATGTAAATGAAGAAAATACCTAATTTTTTAAAAAGTGAAGGGGAAAAAAAAAAAAAAAAGAAAGCCCAGAAATCTTTCGGTGTCCCCGTCCTCAGGACTTCCCATTCTTGATTTTTAGATAGTGTTGGAGATCTAAACTTAAGTCCTCCATTTTGCCTACTGAGCCTTCTCCCTGCTACATATTTTAATTTATAAAAATAAATATAAATGTGACAGAGTTGAAATATTTTCAGCTACCCAGAGAAATCTTTCTTCATTTGCAGATGTTTATAACAATCCAAATTCTGGGCAGTAGTTGCTGGGTGAATATAGAAGCAAAATTAGAAATTTTTTTTGTAGTATCTGCCTTACCAAAAATAATTTGATACACTTGTCTATGGAAGAGATCAGAGCCTCCAGGATTTGCTGGCCAACATTCCCTGCCAGGGTGCAGAACCATAGGACACAGCCAATGAAGATCTAAGGAACTAATTTCTCAGTTCTGCAAGGCTAAGGACATTCTACCTACACCTTTTGCTTTTTAATATTTGACATAGTAACCCTCTTTCGTAAGTCTGGCATGTGCCCAACTGTGTTGGAGATTGGGCTAATTATAAAACCTTGCTCTTTTATACAGGTTTTTCTAATTGGTAATACTGTTGTAGTCACACAGAATTCCCTCGGGATCCATAAAGAATATCTCTTTAGATCATAGTATATGCCTGAAACCATGTGTAGTACCAAACCCTACATAGATCTTTATGTATATCCCTAAATTGAACACAGTGCTATTTCTGTTCTGATAAATTTTATAGCAAACATTGTTATACTCCCTAGGTAAACTTTTCTCTCTTATATACAAATTCTTGGGGTAAACCTCAGCATACCTCAGTACTGTTAAGGTATAGAAAAAAAAAAGGTGTATAAGAAGGTTTGAGCTAAAGAAACCAAGGCTATACATAACATTACTTTATAGGAAAATTAATCTGGATTCCCAGTAACTAACTTTACAAATATATTTGACACTTGTGGTCACAAACCCACCTCTATTAGTGAATTAAAATTGTAGTAACTTTATCTTCAAGCTAAAATATTTTTAATTGTAGTATCTTTCTTTGCAATCATAAGTGGGATCAAATATAATCATTTTGGCACAAATCTGATAGTCCGTCACAGCACAAAAAGTTGATATTTATGCTACCCACAAAATATGCAAACATCAGTTAGGAGGTGTTAATAAAACAAGAGAAAGTCTTCAAAAGATGAAGTGGATAAATCCAAATTAAAAGAATATTCCTAACACCAGCAGCCGGGCAGTCTCAGTCTTTGCTATGAAAAGTGCTATGGCAACTCCCTATGTCACTGACGAGACCAGCCGAAAATACAAAGCCTCAACACAGAGACCAGACTCGATGTGGCACAAGCGGGAGAGTGTCAAAGAAGGATATGTGCCCCAAGAGGAGGTCCCAGTCTATGAAAACAAATACGTGAAGTTTTTCAAGAGAACACCAGAACTTCCCACAGGGCTGAGGCACACCGGTCAGACCTGAATGTGGTGAAGCAGGCATCTCCAAGTCAGCCAAACGCAACCTGAAGCAGAAGGAGAAAAGGAGGCAGCAGCAGGAGAAAGAAGCAGAGGCCTTGAGCAGGACTCTCGTTAAGGTGTCTCTCAGAGACACAGCCCAGCCGCCCAGTGCTCTCCATGGCCCCCAGGCCACCCCTCTAGCTGCCTCTGACCAATCTGATTCTGCTGCCACAGCAGAGAAAGCCAAGAAGATTAAGAATATCAGGAAGAAGCTGCAACAAACAGTTGGGGGAGCTGCAGCAACTGCGTCCAGGCCGGGGAGGTCAGCCAGCCCCGGAGAGAACAGCTGGAGAAGCTGGCACAGCGGAGGGGTCTGGAAGAGGAGCTGGAGAACTTGGAGTCGGGCCTGTGAGGCTTCAGGAGTAGGGGAGTGGACTGCAGAACACACCATGGGGTGTTCTGGGGTCCAGGGAGTATGGGCCGCAGCAGTCAGGAGGGGCACCCCCATACTGACTCACTTCCATCTCCTGTGGCCCGACTCAGTCCTCCAGAGCTTAGGCTCTTCTTCATGCCCTCCCGTTCCTCTCAGCTCCTGTATTTTTGGACTTTCCCCTTCCATCCCACTGTTCACAATCTGAGTGCCGACCCGAGTTACCTCTGCTGCTGACCTGGGTGTCTCGTTGAAAAGAAAACCGGGGTGTGGGAGGCGGGGGAGAGTCTGTTAGAGATCTGAAGTTGAAGGAGTACCCAAGTTTTGGAGTCTTGGATCCTGTTCACAGTGTTTATGAGTTACTTCCCTGGCCATCCCAATCCTCTTCCCTATTTTTTTTCCCTGAAGAAAGTAAGAATAAATTCAAGTAGATGGGAAAAAAGAAAAGAAAAATATTATCAGTTCCAGACTCCTGACTCAGGTGAGCAACGGACTGGTCTGCTTACCTTAGTTTCTTCTTCATTGACAAAGAAAGAATCTACACAATTTGTATACTGTAGAAAACATTAAATAAGGGGCTTGCAAGATATCTTAGTGGGTAAAAATGCTTGCCGAGCAAGCCCGAAGGCCTGAATTCAGTTCTCTGAAGCCCATGGTAGAAGGAGAGATGAACAATTCCCCACACTCCCCTACACACACTAATAATGAGAGAGAGAGAGAGGGGGGGGAGAGAGAGAGAGAGAGAGAGAGAGAGAGAGAGAGAGAGAGAGAGAGAGAGAGAACGAAAAGGGGCAGGCTAGGGAAAGGGCTCATTCAGGTAGCTAAGTGCTTGGTGTCTAGGCAAGAGAAAGTGAGCATGGACATCACACCAAAAAAAGCTGGGTGAGGCAGCGTATACCCATGCTGGGGAAGTGGAAAAGAGCCATCTGGTCAACAAACTTAGCAAAATCAGTGACATCCAGGTTCAATGAGATAACCTGCCTCATATCGAATGATTGAGGAAGACACCTAATACAGATGTATGTCTGCCGGAACATCTGCACATAAACATGCTTACACATACATCAACCCCAAAACATGTACAATTACACACCACTTAAATGACCAAAGTGCTGAGAACCTGAAAGTCACTCAGTAGCTCCTGTGTGTACAACTATGCATTAAGAATTCAGGGAGAAAACATCCAAATGTTATTATTTGATTCTTTCCTTTTTAGTATCCAAAACTTATTCCAAATTTTGTGAAATTGTTACATAATACTTAGATAATCAGATAAAGGATGTCAGTTGGTAACTTGGAGCCTGAAATACTGTTCATCTATAATGTAACTGAGAAGAGTCCCTTTGAGTCAAAAAGCACATTGCTTTCAGCAGCTTTTATAACAAACCACCCCAACCTTCAAGACTTCAAACACACCAGTGGCACTCTTTTGTGACATATCTGGTCCTGGTCTCAATGTGCTGGAATTTAGGTATGTGTGTGGCACATTCCTTGCTGAAGGTGGGAGATCAGTGACATATGTATGTACACAATGCCCCAAATGGTAGCTATTAGCCACACATCATGTTTTACTTAAAATTAAATAATATTATGAATTCTACTCCTTTCAAATAAGCAGTAGCCACATGCAGCTAGTGGCTTCTATGTTGGGCAGCATAGACATAAAGCCATCCCATACTCGAAGAGCATTCAGTCAGTCATGCTGAGCTGGAAGTGGGCCTCAGCTGGCCTTCACACTGCTGTCCTTAGGCCTCAGCGGCCAGCATTATCTTTTCAATACAGACTGGCTCAGAGAGATCTTTTATTTTAACATTTCCTTTGGTCTCTGTGACATCTAACAGATTTTTAAAGAGCCTTTTAAAGGTATAGAGCCCTTTATTTAAATTAAACCTTATATATAAACCCTCAACTGTCACTGTTCCAGTTTTACTTCCAGTGGGAGATTTGAGACCTGCATGAGCCCCTTCCCAAGCAGGTTTAGCTCCTGGGGAGATCACTTAGAAAACCACCTTTAAAGACATATGAACTCTTCTTTATGGAAAACAAAACACACACATCTAGCCCCAATCTTTTTACCATTCACCCTGTAATTACTTTTATCCTTTTAGTATCTGTCCAGGAGATCCCCCCTCTACTGCTGTGTCTCCCCTTCTTTTCTACCTAAAAAACTCACAGTCAACTTCAGAGTCAACCATGAAAGAAGACCTCCTGATGGGAAGAGTCATCAGAGGCCCACAAGCCAGGTACTATTGGCCATATGGATGGACTGTGCAGGGTGTTGACAGGAGGAAGGAGCAAGGGCAGAGCCTGTAGTATAGGTCAACTGTTATAGGTCCAGAGAAAGCACAATGTCTACATAGCCCGGTAGAACTGGTAGTCAAATCCTGAGAGAGCCAAGGTTTTACAATAATCTTCTACTTAACTGGTAAGCTCAGATACAGAACTCCTCAAAGCCAGCCTTGGTTGGTTGGTTGGTTGGTTGATTGGTTAGTTGGTTGGTTGGTTGGTTGGTTGGTTGGTTGGTTTGTATGTTTGTTATTATTTTTGCTGCTGATGGTGGTGGTTTGGTTTCTTTCGAAATGCACTTTTTGTTTGTTTGTTTTTTTTTAACTTCCTGGTTATTCCTTCAGTTGGAACATTTTTGGGGTTCCCTCCAATCCCTACCTCAACTCCTATCCCAAACCTTATGCCCACTCTCAACTCCAGGTTTTCCTGGTTCTGCGTGCTTTCACAAGACCCACCTACCCACCTTCCCACTTAGATTCAACTAACCTACAACAGTCCTGAAATTAGTGTCTACTTTCCATATGACTTAAGCTGATCAGGCTCATTTCCAACACAACACAGCGATGCCAAAGACTAAAATGGCAGCTCTTTTGTGAGTCCCTTCCACGCTGCAGGGAACTGCTTATCTGATTGCTGGTTCTTCCATTATCTTCACTCATCACTGTGCAAAATGGAGACAAGACACTCTCAAGTTCAAAGTGCCTTCAGTGACCACTGAGTCTCTCAGAACCCTAGCCCCCAAGTTCACCTAGAGCAGAGAACAGCTCCATTGCTCTCAGAGAACCCCCACAGCAATGTTACTGTGAGTCCCTAGTTATGTGCATACTATCCTGTGTATGTATGTTTGATGGGAATATGGATGCTAGCTCTCCTACAAGCATCACCTATCTGTGACCCCATATATTTAGGAACATTACTAGAGCTCAAGGTAGAGAATGTCGGTGTGGTAATGACAATTAGCTATTTGAAATCCTTTTAATCTCCGTTCCCAGACATACTTCATCTTTTAAATTTCTGCCCACAAATATATGACAATGTTGTCAATCATTTCTGCAGTCTCTAAATTAGAAGCATATGATCTGTAAATGATGAGACACTGCATATCCTTACACTGAGTGAATCCTACCATTATTAATTCAAACACACATAGTTCAAGAGAAATTACTGCAGGCATCGGCTGAGCTCTTGCATATACCAGGTTCTGCATGGTCTGACACACATAGAGTCTTTTAAGCTTCACACCCGTTGAGCTGCATTATGACGGTTCGCAAAGATGAGCAAACAAGTTCGAGCTACATTGCTAGTGAGTGCTATTCCGGGATTTGCTTTCAGGCCATCCATTGAGTGGGTACCAAGATTACCACATTCTCATGATGCCCATGCTCTACCTGAAAAAAATCACTGCACAGGATCTTTCACATAGTTATGTCTATGATCATCAAATTGTGTGTATCCAATAGAGAATTACAATGATGAAAATGTAAATGTGTGAATTATTTCCTTCAAGACAGAGGTAAAGGCTATCAGCATTACATTTAGGGACAAGATATAGCAAGAATCCTCAGATGACTATCAGGCCTTCCCTGTACACCTCTGGGAAGTTTCTTAAAGTCTCAGTATATAATCCCTTTGTCTGTATAATAATTTTTTAGAAATTGGTTCATAGAGAATAAATTAATAAAAATAGACAATTACTAGTTTTATGTGTTGACACGACTGGATTAAGGAATGACCAGATAACTAGGAAAACATTCTATCTAGGTATGCCTGTGAGGGTGTTTTTAGAAGAAATTAGCATTTTAAAAGATAAACTGAGTAAAGAAGATTATCATACCAATTTAGGTAAGCAACTTTGAAAGCAAAAGAGAACTAAAAGGTGATTAAAGGCCTCTCTTCTTGCGCTGGGAATATCATCTATTTCTCCTTATTCCTTTGAACCCAAACTGGATTTTTTTTTCTTGGTTTTTGATCATTAGTCCTCCAGATGAAAGATTCTGGGAATTCTTGAACTACAGTGATATGAGTCAATTCCTATAATAAATTTCCTCTTAGGCAGACAGATGCATAGACAGGCAGAGGGAGACAGCCTGTTGAATTGTTTCTGAAAAGCATTAACCCAAAGGCAAACCATTTATTAGCAGTCACTATGTATATATTAGTGATTGTTGTTATTGCTTTGGGGGGAAATTAGAGACAAAAGAGATCAGAGATTTCTTAAAGCCTCTTTAAGGGAACTAAGGAAGTGTACTGAAGGTAGACTACTTCTCCCTCTGCTTTTGTTCAAGGAGGAGATGAATCAAAGCTAAGACTGCCCTTCACATGGAACAAGAGTGTGAAAGAATGAGGGATGTGTTCATTCCTAACTCTCTTGACTTGGTATCAAACAGTCAGATCAGATTACCAAAAGTCCATAAAACTGTGGCTTCAGTGGCTTGTCTTACAGCCACCCCATCAGAATGATATTCAGCCTTGTTCCTTTAGCTGTCTCCAAGACTGAGCCCACAGGAATCCAAACAAGGTGAACTCTTGTCCACAAGGAAACACTAACATTATGTCTGACATAACCACATCTATCTCCCCCAAATCTTTCTTGGCTCATAAATATTCCATCCTGGGACCGGGAATGGTAAGCTACAGCGACCAAGTGACAGATGAATTTGTGCCTTGTGTTTCGGTTTGCTTCTTAGTCAGTTTGTCTGTTATAACAAGAACTCAATGATTAATACTGACTTCTCACAGTTCTTAGGGTTAGAATTCTTAGATCAGAACACCATCATGGGCAGGTTCTTAATGAGGATCTCCTTTCCTGAGGTTTCAGCCATTCCTCTTTCCCCGGTATTCTTCAAGGTGGAGGGTGAGAGTGAACGAAGAAAAGAGAAAAAAGTGTGCAGCACCACAGGATGAAGCCTTCATCACCATGAAGCCTTCATGAAGCCTTACTCCCAAGTCTCTGTATGCAAATATGATTTCATTCATAAGCTCAGCCTCTGCATATGATTTGAGGTTCGGGTGTGCAGACATTCAGAGGCTACTTAGTGATCTTATACACTTGTTTTATATGCATAAGAAGAGCATAATAAAGATGAACTACACCAGATAACAAAAGTATCAGAGAGTATCTGTTTGCTTTGGTGTATAAAATTAGAGCACAAAAGGCATTTTACAACTATCTTTGAGGCAACAGATTTATTGTAAAAGTCTCCATGAAGATTTTTCTGTAATTTTACTTATGCCTAGTAATCAAACCACAAAACACATTCTCCATCCCTCCACGTTCTCACGTCACTTATTGCTCTAATAACACAATGAACACATTCCTGCGTCCTAGATTTAGCCCAGGCTATGTTCTGTTTCCCTGTTAAGATTCTTCATGTTTTACTCTAATTCCCTGTTGTTGCAATATTAAACCTGCCCCCACTTTCTGTCATCTCTAGTCACATCAAGTGAATGCTTTGACTGTGCCAGATACTATAGTAGGCTCTGAGATATTGTCACCAACAAAACAGAAGAAGAAAGAAATATAAGGGCTGAAATTAATCTATTTATGAAGCAACAAGTAGTATGCCATGGCGATTATGTAGGATGGACTATCTAGATGGGCACTTCTCTGAGGTCTAGGGTGATGCAGAGCTTGGTCAGACTATACTATGAGCTGCCCTTGAAAACAAACAAAGCTTCAGACTAGAAATTCCCACCTCTCTATTGTGCTGGTTCGAATGAAAATGCCCCCAAAAGGCTCATATATTTGAATGTCTGATTCCCAGTTGAATTGTGTAGGAAAGATTTGGAGGTATCACCTTGTTGGGAGGGTGGGGTGGTTGTGTCCTTGTTAGAAAAGATGTGTCACTTGGGGTGGGCTTTCATATTTCATAAGCCCATGATAGGCACCATCTCTGCTAGGCAAGGTCTCTGTTCTCTCTCCTCTCCTCTCCTCTCCTCTCCTCTCCTCTCCTCTCCTCTCCTCTCCTCTCCTCTCCTCTCCTCTCCTCTCCTCTCCTCTCCTCTCCTCTCCTCTCCTCTCCTCTCCTCTCCTCTCCTCTCCTCTCCTCTCCTCTCCTCTCCTCTCCCCTCCCCTCCCCCCTCCCCTCCCCTCCCCTCCCCTCCCCTCCCCTCCCCTCCCCTCCCCTCTCTCTCTCTCTCTCTCTCTCTCTCTCTCTGTCTCCCTCCCTCCCCCTCCCCCTCCCCCTTCCTTTACTCCTCCCCCTCTTGCCTGCAACTGTGGACCAGATGTAAACGCTCAGCTACTGCACTAGCAGCAAGCCTGCTACCTGCCACCATGCCTACCATAATGTTCATGGGCTAACCCTCTCAAACAATAAGCAAGTGAAGAAAAAGAGAGAGAGAGAGAGAGAGAGAGAGAGAGAGAGAGAGAGAGAGAGAATGAAAGAAAGAAAGAAAGAAAGAAAGAAAGAAAGAAAGAAAGAAAGAAAGAAAGAAAGAAAGAAAGAAAGAAAGAAACTGGATGTATGTACACACTCTTGGTTGCTATGAGGTCTGCAACTCATGAGAAGCCTGTCTTCTGCAGACCTAGCTGAACTGCTAATGATATACATGATCTGCCCTCTTCATAAAATGAACACATCTTTTAACGTCCATTCTGGTAGTTAGAGCTCTTCCAGTATATCACACCAGCAATATCGTTCTTCAAGTAGCATAAAGTGAATCTTGAAGTGCTTTCTTCCGCTGACGTCCCTTGAGAGATATCCGTTTGTTAAGGATCTCTCGTATAATTTTCAGCCTGAAGTCCATCATTTGTCGACAGAAGTAAGGAGAGCACAGTGGGAGAGAAGTCTAAAGCTGTGATTTTTGAACAAACAGCCAGTCACAAGTGCTGGTGAGGGAGAGCCTTTCCATTTGTCTTTTCATATACACACTCGTCTGTCACTGCAGTGCTTGTGTCTCTAATCTGATTAGCTAGAGGGGTGTCCAGAAATCCCCTAGCTACAATAGCCACTTGCAAAATCCAAATACATCAAAACAATTATTAATAAAATATATCTATAAGCGTGTTTACAGTCGCAGGGGGTTAAGAGGGAAATGAAACAGCAGCTATTGCAGGCTCTTTTCCCCTGGAATTCATAATTTATTTACCTTGTCTGTCCTGCTCCCGGTGTGGCTACAATCAATTGCATTCAACGTCAGCTCCTAGCACAATGGGCTGCTGGGCCTGCCTGCATTTTAGCTCTACAGGCTTAAAATTCTACACTCTTTTAAGGAAACATCAGCAGGTACATATTAGCCATTCAGATGAAATATAATTGCTACTAAGAAGTATTTATGGCCATACTCTCCTCCACCCCCGCCACACACACACACACACACACACACACACACACACACACATGCGAGCATCCTTATAGACAGACACACTCCTCAGAGTAAACCACCAACTGGAACAACTCTGAACTACAATGGCTTCACATAATGAACATTTCCGATTAATGCCACATTCAAGAGTCTGGGCAGGTCTCCTGGATGATTCTCCTAATCAGACACAGGAATCTAGTAACCTAGACACATTGCATATCTCTGCAATATGGCTTGCCATTCTCTTTCTAAAACTGTACATGGATATGAGCATGGACTACCAGAAATATGGCCACTTTTCCCATGTCATGTTTGCTCACATCCCATCCGCCAAAAAAACAGTTCCAAGGCCTCACCTAGATCCATGGGCAACGTGGAGTATAAATCAAGTTGAGTGGAAGGCTCTAGTCTGCTTTATGGAAGGTGCGTGTGAACCTGATGACCACTTAAAACGCAGAGGAGGGGCTGCGGCAGCAGGAGGGGAGAGCAATTGTGACGCAAAGTGAATTAATTGATTAATTAATTTAAAAAAAAATCCATGGCCCTCTACCAAATCTCAACATTTACCAGTATTACAGCAAATGTCATGCCATGAGTCCTGAGGCTCAGAGTAAGATGACATAGAACAGTAGATTAAAAGATATTTCAGACATGCATGGTGGCATATACCTGCAATCCCAGTACCTGGCATGTTGAGGCATGAAGATAGGCAATTCAAAGCTAGCCTGGACCACATAGAAAGATCCAGGCTAACCTGGGCTTTATAATGAGACCTTGTCTCAAAAATAAATAAGTAAAATTTGTTTTTTTTTTTTTGTTTGTTTTGGAAAGTATAGGGATCAGAAACGGAGAATTCTATAGATTGGGCAATACTCCACTGATAACCGTGTGTCCATTAGATTTGAAGAACAAAAATTAGATTTACATTCTGGCCTACCTCTTACAATGGCCCAGTCTGTACAGATAATCTGTCTTTTATGCTTCATCAGAAAATAGAACTAAACAGTATTTTTTTGTTCATATGGTAAGGGTGGATGAAATGATGGGATGTATGAGAGACATCCCCCCTTCGTACACACATAATGAGAACATGTGTGTTACATATTCTGAGCTCTCTGTAACTAGAAATTGGCCATTGTCACTTGCACTTGGAAGAGACTCAAAGACAATTGATGGCAAAGGGAAGCTGGAGGTAAGAGACTCTTACCTGAGCATCTTAACTGATTGTAATTAAATATATATTACCTCTCTACTTGATCCTGTATTGTAAGTGGGGGCAAACATTAGAGCTGCAGTAACCACTGACCAAGTCCTCCAGAGATGGATGTAGGGAAGCATGGCATTGAGACTATGGCTTGGTGATGGCGGAGGAGAAGAGAGGAACACATTTTATCGTCATTTATAGTGTACCTTTATAAATTTAGTCCCATTTGTCCCTTTATAAATTTAGTCTCTCATGAACTGAAGTTATTTTAATTGGATGGTTCTCCTCTTCTTTCACACTGACACAGATGATTATCTTAGGCCTCTATGCCTTTGGTGAAAAAAAATTCAATGAAATTTGATTGCCTTGAAACGTGAGCACTAAGGGATGATGAAAAGGAAACTATAACAAAGCAGATTTGAATTCTGTGCCTATAGCAAAGTGAGGTCTACCACAATAGTACACTGTACCCAACAAATCTCTGCGCAGCCAAATGAAGGCAGTGCTAAGGAGCAATAATGCGCTGGAGGAAAGAATGGGCTTTTCAAGATGCTAGAGAGCTGAGAGCTAAGAGGGAAAGGCTCAATGGCCACACATCTCCTGCTTTGTTCCCTGGTTCAGAAGAGTATACTATGATATGGGCTTAATAACCCAAATGCTCAATAACCAGCAGAGCCTAAAGTTTGCAAACATCCCTTGAAAGAGAAGAATTGAGCGTATAAATTCAATTAGATAAGTAAGTTCCAGACAGCAATGAAAGACTTAATATATAGTGAATCTGGTTTTGGCACAAAATTCAGCTTCCTGGAGCCTTTACCTTAGAAACTATTGCTATGAGCTGGAAGCCCCTTCTCACTCATTGGAGATGAGGCCATGGGAAACATCAGGAAGGCATCTGCATCTGCTCTTGTTCTTTGCAACAACAGTGCATCTGTCACATTTCTGGATATTTAACTAAATAAATCTTAAACTGACTCTGACTCTGTGGTGTGTGTGTGTGTGTGTGTGGCATTTGCACACATGTACAAATTGAAGATCTGGGGATACAGAGTTTAGCTGAGTTAGATGTTGTCATTGTTGTTGTTACTGAACCATAGACCACTTGAAATTTTTTGCAGGTGACCTGGCTCAGACAACCGGTAGTGGCTAGGCTAAGTGCATTAGAAGACACACAGAACATTCTAAGGAGGAATCAGGACATAAGAAAGACTTAAATGAACAGAACATGGGGATTAACAGTTGAGTGATGAAGGAAGAGACTGAGTTCATGAAAACAGTATCATCCAAATGTTAGCTGTGGATGGATTGGGAGGTGGGAAAGATGTGGGAGGGAGAAAGAGTTGGGGAAGGGAAAACATGATCAAAATATATTGTATGGAAATTAAAAAAAATAAAACATAATTAATCTTAAAAGGGAAAGAAAATCCCCTTGGTTATATCAGTACAAAAAGTGGTTCTTTTTCTGAATTTCCAAACAATGTCATACAATGTCCTGTCTGATTGTGATGGTTTGTATATCCTTGGACCAGGGAGTGGCACCATCTGAAGGTGTGGCCTTGTTGGAATAGGTGTGACCTGGTTGGAATGGGTGTGTCACTGTGGGTATAAGATCCTCACCCTAGTTGCCTGGAAGTCAGTCTTCCACTAGCAGCCTTTGGATGAAGACATAGAACTCTCAGCTCCCTCTGCACCATGCCTGCCTGGATACTGACATGCTCCCACCTTGATGATAATGGACTGAACCTCTGAACCTGTAAGCCAGCCCCAATTAAATGTTGTTTTTTGTAAGACTTGCCTTGGTCATGGTGTCTGCTCACAGCAGTAAAACCCTAACTAATACACTGATATTCCTGTAAATTGTGTTATAAACTGAGTTTATGATGTTAGGTTAGAATTCATTAAAATCACTTCCTTAGAGTTAATTGTTAAATCTTCAGCAATTCTGAGAGGTTATTCTTAAATACTACTATTAAAAATTAAGCTCTACAAAATCATTATGTATTTTTCAAAAGGTAATGAATACTCCAAATATAATACTTACTGGTTATTTCTATGATATCTTACTATTGTCATTGCTCCCAAGATGTATCTGCTATATGTGTTTAAAGAAAAAAAATCATAGCAATGGTAAAATACTATTTTTTAAAATATTAGTTGTATAAATTACATGTATGTGTCAGGGGAGGTATACATGGGTGTGTAGGTACTGGAAACTGAAATCGCATCCTCTGAAAGAGAAGGAAGCACTCTTCACCACTGAGCTATCTTGTCAGTACCCAACAACTATTTTCAAATGCTTAGTAGTACATTATCAGCTTAAAGGTAGTTGTGCTATAAGATCATGCCATAGATTCAGAAAAGTTTGAAAACTCTTCAACACTCTCCAGAACCAGCTCTTAAGAATTTAGCTGTATACCAATGGTGGTATCTTCCCCAGGTTTCAGCCAGTTGGAATAAGTCTAACACCTCACTGAGCAGAAAGATGTTACCCATCTCCATTGTCTCCTATGTTGTGCAATATGACATCACATACACAACTGTATTAAGCATTTTGTCATTTGCTAGAATGGTAATCAATTAATAATGGTGACTATCTTATGGCTACGTGTATGCGATTTGATCGATTTTAAAAAGCATACCCACCCCACAAAAGAACCACATCCCTTGTAGGTTTATCACTGCCTCAGTAAGGGAGAAATGCTGACCATGAAAAAATTAGGGACTCAGCAGAACTTAGGAAATTAGTCTGAACAGGTTAGAGGGTGCGCCAGAGAACCGGACAGCTTCTGGGACGGGCGGAAGCACAGAGCCGCTGAGGCAGCAGCCTGGGCGGGCCGCAGACAACCGGCCACCATCCAGACCAGAGGACAGGTGTCCGCCTGGCTCGGGAGACGGCCTCAGCCTCAGGAGCAGCAGTCACCATCTTGGTTCCAGGACTCCCTGGAACTTAGGATTTTAGTCTGCACAGGTGAGAGTCTGCACCACAGAAGCTGACAGCTTCTGGGAACTGCCAAAGCAACACAGCTTCTGAGAGAGGCCCTGTTTTGGGCCTTCTTCTTCGACCAGGAGGAGGTCCAAAAACAAGATATCTGCGCACCTTCCCTGTAAGAGAGCTTGCCAGCAGAGAGTGCTCTGAGCACTGAAACTCAGAGGAGAGAATCTGTCTCCCAGGTCTGCTGAGAGACCGGTAACAGAATCACCAGAAGAACAATCTCTAAACAGAGTCAACTATAACTACTAACTCCAGAGATTACCAGATGGCGAAAGGTAAACGTAGGAATCCTACTAACAGGAACCAAGACCACTCACCATCATCAGAACCCAGCACTCCCACTTCGCCCAGTCCAGGGCACCCCAACACACCCGAAAACCTAGACCTAGATTTAAAAGCATGTCTCATGATGATGGTAGAGGACATCAAGAAGGACTTTAATAAATCACTTAAAGAAATACAGGAGAACACTGCTAAAGAGTTACAAGTCCTTAAAGAAAAACAGGAAAACACAATCAAACAGGTAGAAGTCCTTACAGAAAAAGAGGAAAAAACATACAAACAGGTGATGGAAATGAACAAAACCATACTAGACCTAAAAAGGGAAGTAGACACAATAAAGAAAACTCAAAGTGAGGCAACACTGGAGATAGAAACCCTAGGAAAGAAATCTGGAACCATAGATTTGAGCATCAGCAACAGAATACAAGAGATGGAAGAGAGAATCTCAGGTGCAGAAGATTCCATAGAGAACATCGGCACAACAATCAAAGAAAATGGAAAATGCAAAAAGATCCTAACTCAAAATATCCAGGAAATCCAGGACACAATGAGAAGACCAAACCTACGGATAATAGGAGTGGATGAGAATGAAGATTTTCAACTCAAAGGACCAGCAAACATCTTCAACAAAATTATTGAAGAAAACTTCCCAAATATAAAGAAAGAGATACCTATGAACATACAAGAAGCCTACAGAACTCCAAATAGACTGGACCAGAAAAGAAATTCCTCCCGACACATAATAATCAGAACAACAAATGCACTAAATAAAGATAGAATACTAAAAGCGGTAAGGGAAAAAGGTCAAGTAACATACAAAGGAAAGCCTATCAGAATTACACCAGATTTTTCACCAGAGACTATGAAAGCCAGAAGAGCCTGGACAGATGTTATACAGATGTGGGGAGCGGGTGTGGCGGCAGTCCCAAAGGCGCCAGGGACTGCAGCTAAGTCATATGACTTGCACCTGACTTCCTCATTTAAGACACAAACATCTTGAGTGCTGCGCAGGTGTACCAGGATACAGGTGAATCCAATTTGGTGGAGATTTGCCCCTGCTGCCCTGATTAGCTGAAGCCTCGTGACTGGCGAGGGGGCGTGGCCTGCGGTTCGTGGATGAGAGAGAGTATAAAAGGAGTGAGAGGCCCAGGGTTCGGGGGAGATATAAACAGGGGAGATATAAACAGGGGAGATATAAACGGGGGAGATATAAACAAGAAGAATCAGGACTGAATAAACTGCTGTTAGAAGGACTGGTGGTCGCGTCGTTCTTGCTGGTCGAGAGCGGGCGCGGCATACAGACACTAAGAGAACACAAATTCCAGCCCAGGCTACTATACCCAGCCAAACTCTCAATTACCATAGATGGAGAAACCAAAGTATTCCACGACAAAACCAAATTCTCACATTATCTCTCCACGAATCCAGCCCTTCAAAGGTTAATAACAGAAAAAAACCAATACAAGAACGGGAACAATGCCCTAGAAAAAACAAGAAGGTAATCCCTCAACAAACCTAAAAGAAGACAGCCACAAGAACAGAATGCCAACTTTAACAACAAAAATAACAGGAAGCAACAATTACTTTTCCTTAATATCTCTTAACATCAATGGTCTCAACTCCCCAATAAAAAGACATAGACTAACAAACTGGCTACACAAACAAGACCCAACATTTTGCTGTTTACAGGAGACACATCTCAGAGAAAAAGATAGACACTACCTCAGAATAAAAGGCTGGAAAACAATTTTCCAAGCAAATGGTATGAAGAAACAAGCTGGAGTAGCCATCCTAATATCTGATAAGATTGACTTCCAACCCAAAGTCATCAAAAAAGACAAGGAGGGGCACTTTGTTCTCATCAAAGGTAAAATCCTCCAAGAGGAACTCTCAATTCTGAATATCTATGCGCCAAATACAAGGGCAGCCACATTCATTAAAGAAACTTTAGTAAAGCTCAAAGCACACATTGCACCTCACACAATAATAGTGGGAGACTTCAACAAACCACTTTCACCAATGGACAGATCATGGAAACAGAAACTAAACAGGGACACACTGAAACTAACAAAAGTGATGAAACAAATGGATCTGACAGATATCTACAGAACATTTTATCCTAAAACAAAAGGATATACCTTCTTCTCAGCACCTCATGGTACCTTCTCCAAAATTGACCACATAATAGGTCACAAAACAGGCCTCAACAGATTCAAAAATATTGAAATTGTCCCATGTATCCTATCAGATCACCATGCACTAAGGCTGATCTTCAATAACAAAAAAAATAACAGAAAGCCAACACTCACGTGGAAACTAAACAACACTCTTCTCAATGATACCTTGGTCAAGTAAGGAATAAAGAAAGAAATTAAAGACTTTTTAGAGTTTAATGAAAATGAAGCCACAACGTACCCAAACCTTTGGGACACATTGAAAGCATTTCTAAGAGGGAAACTCATAGCTCTGAGTGCCTCCATGAAGAAACGGGAGAGAGCACATACTAGCAGCTTGACAACACATCTAAAAGCTCTAGAAAAAAAGGAAGCAAATTCACCCAAGAGGAGTAGACGGCAGGAAATAATCAAACTCAGGGGTGAAATCAACCAAGTGGAAACAAGAAGAACTATTCAAAGAATTAACCAAACGAGGAGTTGGTTCTTTGAGAAAATCAACAAGATAGATAAACCCTTAGCTAGACTCACTAGAGGGCACAGAGACAAAATCCTAATTAACAAAATCAGAACTGAAAAGGGAGACATAACAACAGATCCTGAAGAAATCCAAAACACCATCAGATCCTTCTACAAAAGGCTATACTCAACAAAACTGGAAAACCTGGACGAAATGGACAAATTTCTGGACAGATACCAGGTACCAAAGTTGAATCAGGATCAAGTTGACCTTCTAAACAGTCCCATATCCCCTAAAGAAATAGAAGCAGTTATAAATAGTCTCCCAGCCAAAAAAAGCCCAGGACCAGACGGGTTTAGTGCAGAGTTCTATCAGACCTTCAAAGAAGATCTAATTCCAGTTCTGCACAAACTTTTTCACAAGATAGAAGTAGAAAGTACTCTACCCAACTCATTTTATGAAGCCACTATTACTCTGATACCTAAACCACAGAAAGATCCAACAAAGATAGAGAACTTCAGACCAATTTCTCTTATGAATATCGATGCAAAAATCCTCAATAAAATTCTTGCTAACCGAATCCAAGAACACATTAAAGCAATCATCCATCCTGACCAAGTAGGTTTTATTCCAGGAATGCAGGGATGGTTTAATATACGAAAATCCATCAATGTAATCCACTATATAAACAAACTCAAAGACAAAAACCACATGATCATCTCGTTGGATGCAGAAAAAGCATTTGACAAGATCCAACACCCATTCATGATAAAAGTTCTGGAAAGATCAGGAATTCAAGGCCCATACCTAAACATGATAAAAGCAATCTACAGCAAACCAGTAGCCAACATCAAAGTAAATGGAGAGAACCTGGAAACAATCCCACTAAAATCAGGGACTAGACAAGGCTGCCCACTTTCTCCCTACCTTTTCAACATAGTACTTGAAGTATTAGCCAGAGCAATTCGACAACAAAAGGAGATCAAGGGGATACAAATTGGAAAGGAGGAAGTCAAAATATCACTTTTTGCAGATGATATGATAGTATATATAAGTGACCCTAAAAATTCCACCAGAGAACTCCTAAACCTGATAAACAGCTTCGGTGAAGTAGCTGGATATAAAATTAACTCAAACAAGTCAATGGCCTTTCTCTACACAAAGAATAAACAGGCTGAGAAAGAAATTAGGGAAACAACACCCTTCTCTATAGTCACAAATAATATAAAATATCTCGGCGTGACTCTAACTAAGGAAGTGAAAGATCTGTATGATAAAAACTTCAAGTCTCTGAAGAAAGAAATTAAAGAAGATCTCAGAAGATGGAAAGATCTCCCATGCTCATGGATTGGCAGGATCAATATTGTAAAAATGGCTATCTTGCCAAAAGCAATCTACAGATTCAATGCAATCCCCATCAAAATTCCAACTCAATTCTTCAACGAATTAGAAGGAGCAATTTGCAAATTCATCTGGAATAATAAAAAACCTAGGATAGCAAAAACTCTTCTCAAGGATAAAAGAACCTCTGGTGGAATCACCATGCTTGACCTAAAGCTTTACTACAGAGCAATTGTGGTAAAAACTGCATGGTACTGGTATAGAGACAGACAAGTAGACCAATGGAATAGAATTGAAGACCCAGAAATGAACCCACACACCTATGGTCACTTGATCTTCGACAAGGGAGCTAAAACCATCCAGTGGAAGAAAGACAGCATTTTCAACAAATGGTGCTGGCACAACTGGTTGTTATCATGTAGAAGAATGCGAATCGATCCATACTTATCTCCTTGTACTAAGGTCAAATCTAAATGGATCAAAGAACTTCACATAAAACCAGAGACACTGAAACTTATAGAGGAGAAAGTGGGGAAAAGCCTTGAAGATATGGGCACAGGGGAAAAATTCCTGAACAGAACAGCAATGGCTTGTGCTGTAAGATCGAGAATTGACAAATGGGACCTAATGAAACTCCAAAGTTTCTGCAAGGCAAAAGACACCATCAATAAGACAAAGAGACCACCAACAGATTGGGAAAGGATCTTTACCTATCCTAAATCAGATAGGGGACTAATATCCAACATATATAAAGAACTCAAGAAGGTGGACTTCAGAAAATCAAACAACCCCATTAAAAAATGGGGCTCAGAACTGAACAAAGAATTCTCACCTGAGGAATACCGAATGGCAGAGAAGCACCTGAAAAAATGTTCAACATCCTTAATCATCAGGGAAATGCAAATCAAAACAACCCTGAGATTCCACCTCACACCAGTCAGAATGTCTAAGATCAAAAATTCAGGTGACAGCAGATGCTGGCGAGGATGTGGAGAAAGAGGAACACTCCTCCATTGTTGGTGGGATTGCAGGCTTGTACAACCACTCTGGAAATCCGTCTGGCGGTTCCTCAGGAAATTGGACATAGTACTACTGGAGGATCCAGCAATACCTCTCCTGGGCATATATCCAGAAGATGCCCCAACTGGTAAGAAGGACACATGCTCCACTATGTTCATAGCAGCCTTATTTATAATAGCCAGAAGCTGGAAAGAACCCAGATGCCCCTCAACAGAGGAATGGATACAGAAAATGTGGTACATCTACACAATGGAGTACTACTCAGCTATTAAAAAGAATGAATTTATGAAATTCCTAGCCAAATGGATGGACCTGGAGGGCATCATCCTGAGTGAGGTAACACACTCACAAAGGAACTCACACAATATGTACTCACTGATAAGTCGATATTAGCCCAAAACCTAGGATACCCAAGATATAAGATACAATTTCCTAAACACATGAAACTCAAGAAAAATGAAGACTGAAGTGTGGACACTATGCCCCTCCTTAGAAGTGGGAACAAAACACCCTTGGAAGGAGTTACAGAGACAAAGTTTGGAGCTGAGATGAAAGGATGGACCATGTAGAGACTGCCTTATCCAGGGATCCACCCCATAATCAGCATCCAAATGCTGACACCATTGCATACACTAGCAAGATTTTATCGAAAGGACCCAGATGTAGCTGTCTCTTGTGAGACTATGCCGGGGCCTAGCAAACACAGAAGTGGATGCCCACAGTCAGCTAATGGATGGATTACAGGGCTCCCAATGGAGGAGCTAGAGAAAGTACCCAAGGAGCTAAAGGGATCTGCAACCCTATAGGTGGATCAACATTATGAACTAACCAGTACCCCGGAGCTCTTGACTCTAGCTGCATATGTATCAAAAGATGGCCTAGTCGGCCATCACTGGAAAGAGAGGCCCATTGGACACACAAACTTTATATGCCCCAGAACAGGGGAACGCCAGGGCCAAAAAGGGGGACTGGGCGGGTAGGGGAGTGGGGGTGGGTGGGTATGGGGGACTTTTGGTATAGCATTGGAAATGTAAATGAGCTAAATACCTAATAAAAAATGGAAAGAAAAAAAAAAAAGAAAAATTAGAACAGGGTAATGCAGACAATGTGAATGCAGATCGACAGAACTATACGCTACAACAACGGTTCAGATTAGTCAAACTGATGTCCTAGGGGATGAGTGAAAACCCTGGAAATGTAGATTGACAGGTAGTCATGAAAATAAAAAAAACAAAGCTTGGATATCTTCTATTCTGCATCAAACAGAATCCTAAACTTTTGCATTTACAAATGCTGCACATCAGAAAAAAAATCAAGTATCCTAGTATACAGTTACATAAGGTAGGCATAAAATCAAACACTTACTGCTAATCAAAAAGAAATTTAATTTCAAACAGTTCTTTGGTATACACATAATGTTAACATTTAACTGTATTTTGAGTGTTCTGTGTGTGCATGTGCTATTTTTATATGTGTACATTTTCATGCACATGAGCAGGTGCATGCAAATGCAGATGCCAGAGAAGGATGCCCTCCCCAAGTGCTTTTGACTTTCTATTTTGAGACAGGCTTGGTTGCTGGACAGGTTGACAGTCAGCATCAGTAATTCTACTATCTCTCCCTGTACCCTGACCACTGAAAGGACTGAGTTTTCAAGCATGTGTGGCCACACCTGGCTTTCACGTGGGTGCTGGAGAGCAAAGCTCAGGCCTCATGTCTGCACAGCAATCTCTCTCACCCACTGAGCTATCTCTCCTAAGTGTTTTCTTTTCAAGTAAATTGTAATTGGTCCCCGTTTTATTAGGTGACAATTTTGAACATATATGTAATAAATTTCAGTTCTTTCAGCCTCCATTACCCTGTTGAATCCCCTTCACTCTCCTACTGGAACCTCTCTTCTTCTCAACCCCAGTCCCAATTTTAACATTCATTAGAGACAAACATAAATGCCCTTGTTGATGACATCACATGCTTTTTATTTTTACATGAGGAATGAAATCTTCACTGAGTATTTGATACCAAAGGGCACAGAGCATCTTAGGCTTTTTTTTTTTTCAGAGTTGATTGATAATTTGATTTTGACTGTTAATACTGAAAACATTGCTTCACATAAATGCACAGTACAAATGGCAGGAGTATGTTTAGAGCCAATTCAAAAAGTGTTGGAAATTCTGTCCTAATTTCAAGCCAAAACTCATTTAATGATTTTTAATAAACGCACCAGCAACTCAAACAGCAATTTTTAAAATCAAACATTCTAATATGATCCAAATATGTACTGTTTTGATACTTACATGCTGAGGAATGATAGTAGGAAAGATATTAAAAACCCTGTTTTCTGTAATTAAACCACTTTGTTTCTATAAGAGCAGAAAATTTTGAACATATAGTAAAACACTAAAATTTGAAGCAAAATAGTCCCCGTTCTGAGCTGAGGCGCTCTGGGCAGCATTTGTTTGTCATTCATGCTTGTGTGCGCATTGCAAAGCATACATGTTACATGTTACATGTTACATGTTACATGCCACATGTCACATGTTCAGAAGGAAAGCTGTAGCAAATCCAAAGCAGCATGATGAAAGCTGAGTAAGTACTACCAGAGTCACTTGAATTAACTGGGTATTTATTTTTAATTTTTCTTCTTGAGCATTCAGAAATCCAATACTGTAACTACATTTTTAAACCTCCTTGACTGGTAGTTTAACATTAGATAATAATTGAAGAATCAATAGATGTTATAGACACTTTTTTATATAATGAAGAAGTTACCGTTGTGCTAAAGATGATCCATGCAATGCCTAACCTTGCAATGGAGTGGATTCCTGTTCTAGTGTTACACAAAGGTAGATCTATCACGAGACTGACACACAGCAGCAACTCAACAATTCACTAAAAAAATGAATGAATGAATGAATGAATGAGCCAGTAGTGGTTCTCCACTGGAGCCTCCTGGGCATGTTTGGAAATGTTCCTGTAGAACTCTACCGCTCTAAATGACACAGAGTGAGGTTTCTTTTTACAAGAGGCCTAAGACAATGGCAGCAGACATGGAAGTACGTATGGAATTTCAGAGTAGTAAAAAACTGATGTGGAGATTTAAACATATGATGGAAGGGCAAAGTGCTCCACTAGCTGCTGGAGTATATGAGACAGTTTACAGGAAAATCAACTTTCTCAGAGATGCTGCAGAAAACATGGTGTGTTCAGGAAAAGAGGTAGGAGAACGCAGTCTGTGAAAACAAGTAATACAAACAACAAACAAATAACCAAACACTCCAGGTAAACATAGAATTGGAGAAAATAATTATATTTAGTCAACTTGATACTCAAAACTATAAAACAAAACCAACCAAACAAAAAAAAAACCACTCCTACTCAGATGTCTTATAATCTAAGTACATAAACACAGTCTGACTTAATGTTGAGTATTGGTCTCCTTAAAAAAGAAAAAAAAAAGACTGAAAAGATTGATTTTCATTTTTGTGACAAAATATCCAACAAAGACAATTTAAGGAAGAGGCATGACTTAAAATCAAGGCATAAGTGTATAGTCATCATGACAGCAAGCCATGCTGGCAAAAGCCACTCTAGCTGTAATGATCTAAGCATCTGGAAGCTGGTTACATTGTATCCAGAGTAAGAAAGCAGAGAATAATGTAGCCTGGTGCTCAACTTAATCTCTACTTTTTCACTTAGACCCAGGAACCCACCCTATGGCCTATGGCTTTGATAGCCACATTCAGGGTAGGTCTTTGATAATCGCCCTCACCCACCAGTGTCTTCTGGGTGATTCCAAATCTAAAGGGTGATGAGATTGGGTTAGCCATAGCAACTGGGAAATGCCCTTTACCACCTGGAGAACATTTGATTTTGATCTTTGTTTTTCCAGAGGCAGGAAGAAAGGTTTCAGAGTCTACCACATTGTCAAGAAACCAACACCAAATTGTACTCCAGTCTTCTCAGAATTTCCTCCATGTGAGCCTTGAGCTTTCTCTCTGCTGTCTGCTATCAGACCAGCTAAGTTTCCACTTCAGATCATTTCTTCCATTTAGAGCTTTCTTCCCAAATACACATTGACACGCACAGTTGGTCTCCCTGAAGCCTGAGAACTCCTCTCAGTATCGACTCGACGATGCTCTCTCTGAACATCCAATACGAGAGAGCGTTATCTGAAATCTTTACCTTCCTTGGCCTGATCTGTTTATCTTTAGCACCAGAATCTGTGCAGTCTTCCTCTGTCTCGAAGGATGCTTGCGCATCCCAGCTGTACATCCCCAGCATGGCATTTATTCCCATCTGAGCAGCTTAACCTATCATAGGGAAAAATGCCATGGAAGGAAATCAAGAATGGCTGGGAGAATCGAAGCTACATAATATGGATGAGGAACTGGTATGGCGTCCTAATAAACTGAGTAGCATGAAAGCCACCCAGGAAACTGTTTTGTGAAAGAAAATTACAGTTTTTGAGATATAAAGTTAGTGGGAAAATATCATCAAATGGTGCGTATTCTCAATGCATTCTCAATGCATTCTATAGGGTACCCTCTGAACGAAGGACTGGAACTGCTCTTTTGTCCCCAAGGGGGAAATCTATACAGTAGAAATCTTGTGAGTAAGGTATCAGCTGCCACAAGAAAAGACTATAGAGAAAGCAATAACCAAAGTTCAAAGGGTCCCTCAGGGCACTGGAAGTTCGAGAGTTTAGCGCGCTTTCAGCAGAAGCTAGCCAACCAATTCAACAGCAATGAAATATCCAGCTTAGCTAGGGCATCAGGCCAAATACCTTGTATCTATATGTCACCCACTCTGTGCCAGAAAGACTCTACCAGCTGTATAACAAATATTAACTCATTTTAGCCTTAAAAAGAACCGAGGGGGTAAATAACCTTGTCATCATTTTACAGTACAACACATCAAGAAGCAGACATCACTGAACTTGACCAAGTTGACACCTTGCCAGTAAGTGGCAGAGCCAGCTTTGACAATGACTTTTAATGTCTGCTCTCTGTTTCGCAGTATTTCTTTTTATGCCTCAACTGGAAATGAGTTGCTATCCTATTTTTATCTTCAGAAAAAAAAAATCAAAATGTCCACGTGTGACAGACTGGCTTCTCGGAGGCTCAGGTTGTAGGGGGAGCATAACTCAGGGCTTGGTGGACAGACATCCTGAAATCCTGTGCAGTCTGATGGACTCCACCCCTTTTTGAGCATGAATTGTTTCTTTGGTCTATTCCTCACTTCTTCCAAATCCACAAGAAAGGACATGTCCTTTTCCTGACTAGCATATGTCCTATATCAAGCAAGTGTCTGTAAAACAGAAGAAAAGAGTGGTAGTAAAAAGAAGAGATTTAGCATCCTCACAGCTGCTTTGTCTAGGACCCGATTGTCTTCACCACTCTCTTTACGAGGAAGCTATCAAGAGAAAGGAGCCACTAGGAACCCAGATCTCAAACTAAATATGCAGCCCCTGTGGCTTTGAAAATAATCCATTGCAAATAGGTTGGTTTTTGGGTTAAAACAAAAACAAAAACAGGAATATTGTTTTCCAGGAAGATTGCCTCAGCATGAACAAAAGGTTAGCGTGTACCTCTGGGTTGCTATCAAAAATCTCATTCTGATTAAATGTAATAAAATAGAGTCAATACTAAAATATTAATAAAATGCTGTTTTTCCCTAGATGCTTGCCTCTAATGAAGGTATTTTGATGCTATTTATGAAGTAAATTATATTACTTAGTACCCAAAGGTGCTATTTTGTCTGTGGAAAGTAATCACATTCTAATCTAATGACAAAGGATAAAAATCATGCCTGACTAAGTGTAAACCTGGCTATCCAGCTTCAGGATGACTACATTTTGGGAGGCTATAGACCTGGCGATGCTTGTTATAACACCAACATTACCATGCTTAAACTTTTCCGTTTACTGTATATTCTGTGTGCCTTCTTCTGGATCCCACATGCCCACATCATCTCTTCATGAATATTTAATCCCCACCCCCTCCAGGGAAGGCAACTCTGAAACCACCCCTCTAGAATAAGAACTGTAAACCAGGCTGAGGGGGAAAGTGAGACGGGAGATGAGGTGAGAGCAAATGTAAACGGACAGATGGAAAAGAAGAGCAGAGCGTCCCAGAGTCACCCTCACAGGAAGCCAAAGGAACAATTATTAGCCAGGAGGGGACAGAGCCACTCTGGAGGCATTAAACCTCTAATATATTCCCCAAGTGGAGATGTGGGTTCTATTCTGAGGCAAGGGGAGGAGGTTATGAATACTTTATAACGCTTGCATTAGAGAGCCCCATGTCAGCAGGAATAGATTGCATCCTTTAGATGAGAAAGCCACTCCCTGGTCAGTGGTTAGAGATTTTTAAAAGTCTTGAAGAGAACTTCCTGGAGGCAATTGAGTCACCAAACACCAGTGATTTATGAACAGACAGGAAACCTTTAGTCGGGGGAATAATAAACTCCTTCATTAGCATCCATTAGGCCCAGGAGTGTACTTGGCCTCCTAGAAACGTTGAGCAGGAAAGCATTAGTGCAATCACCTCTTGGATTGCCTGTAGACAATGGGAGAAGAGCTATGAGTGTGAATCCTCTCTTCCCTTCCATCATCACCCCTTAGTGCCTACCTTAAGATGGGAGCAGCATAGCTGGGGGTTGATTTTCTTAGGAAGGTTAGGGCTTGGTGGGATTTCTTAAACTTCTAATGGTTGAATCCAAATTTCTAGGAATCATGTACTTGTGTAGTACCCAGGGACCTTTACTTGATCCACTTCACTGTCAAAGCACATTTTCCTTTAAGAGAGTGTAGGAAGCACTCGGCCCAAGTCGTAGATTCAGTAGTATTACAGTAAGTACTTGCCTTTCCCTTAAGAAAAATAAGGGCTAACTAAATTCTATGCCTAATTAATTTCATTAAAATGGCATTTGGTTCCAAAAAAAAAAAAATCCTTTACAGTTCAGGTTCCCGTCAGAAACAGACTTCGAACTGGATAGTGGAATAGAAACAAGACATGCTTTAGGAGCAAAGACTAAGACAGGGCAGGAAAGAAGAAAGCCAGCCAAGAGTTTGTTTTCAATGAAAACTGTCAGGTTGACAATCCATACTAGGGAATTCAGGGACACAGCATAGAAAACATGCCTAAAAATGAACCCTACTGAAAGAAGGCCTAGGGTAGCACATCAGACTCTTACTGTGGGCAGATGGGGGTAGAAGAAGAGTGTTGACTGTCCAGCCCTGCCAACCTGCTTGTGCCTCTGTGGGGCTGAGTGTGGAACAGGTGGACTCCAGCAGCCAGTGACAGCTCCCACCAAACAGGAAGCATAGGTTGGCTCTGGATATCCCAGCAATGTGTGGTGAGACAGCAGGGTCTACAGGCAAGAAACGAAAGGAGAGGCACAGGTGCTAGAATCCACAGGAAAACAGGGGCTTCAGTTCGTCCACATATAGGTACTGACATTTGTTGCTGGGTTCAATCAAAACCCAAAAGTAAAGTAACTTACACATTCTCTACATAACCATCCACTTCCTAGAATGCTTAACTGAGAAGACTGGGTTGTTCTGTTTTATGGAGAGAGAGGACCATGACTGGCCCCAGGGGAACTGCAGGAGGGAAGGCAGGTACCTAAGAGCCTGAGAGTGATGCTGGAGGCCTGGATGTGGCCGCTGAATAGAGCAGAAGGATCACCAGTACCACTTCCCATCCTGCTTCCCTGCCAGGTAGAAGGCTGGGTACAAAGGACTAAGGACTAAGTGATAGGAAAACATTGTATTGTTTATAAGTAATACAATACTTACACTTACAGACAATACTTTTAGATTTACATTTTCTATCCACATTTCCTATTCTTTTCAGTGGAACATTTGCCCTCCTGACACCTTTCCTGTTGTCCCTGTTCAGTCCAGGAAGTTTATCTTCAGTGGTGTTGACTCTTCTAACAATTACTTATTCAGCACCAACTAGAATGCTCTTTGGTCTTGAGATGTTCTCTGCCAAAATAAATAAAAATAAATAAATAAATTCACTATCTTTAAACTTAACTCCACTCAATTCTCAGGACACACGCAGAATATATTCAAATTATTGAAAATACTGCTTAAATGGCCTCTATTCTTCCAGTTCCTGAGAGTTCTCATTTCTCTCCAAAAGTGTTAGACTTCCAGTGCCATTATTCTTTCAGCAAGCTTGTCTTCCAAAGCCCACCAGAAGGGTTCAGTATGTTAGACCTTTTGTGCCCAAAGCACCAAACTCTTCTACATTCTGGTCACAAGACTGCTCCAGACGCCCCAGAAGCCCATGTTCATCACAGCAGCATTGCCACTTCTCAGGACAGATTTTCTGTCTTGGTTTCTTTTCTGGCTACTGTAATAAAATTACACTGACAGAGGCAATGTAAAGGAGAAAGGGCTTATGGTGGCGCACAGTTCCAGGTTAACAGTACATCATGGCAGATCTGTCACGGTGGCAGAAGCTTGAGGGAGTGGATCTCATTGTGTCTCCAGTAAAGAAACAGCGACAAATACTTACGTCAAGCCATGTTTCCTTTTTTTATAGTACAGAGCCCAAGCCTAGGAATGGTGGCCTGGTTCTAATTTGGATATTCTGACCTCATTAACTTAACACCATTCCTCACAGGTGTGCTTGGAAGCTAGTCCACTAGGTGATTCTGGAAACTTACAAGTAGACAGCACAAATTATCACAAGTAGTATGATTACTTAAACTGTCCAAATTCCTATCACTATCTATTGTTTGCCAAACACCACATTTTTCCTTTTATTACAAAAATGGAGAAAAAACAAACAAACAAACAAACAAAACCACATGGCATGTTGATGCAAGTTTGTAACCCAAGTTCCGGGCTAACGTAGTCAGCATGGTGAAACTGCCTCACAAACACTCCAGAAAGGAAGAGAGGAAAAAATAAAAGAAGCAAAAAAGGAAGGAAGAGAGCGAGGAAGAGAGGGAAGGGAGAAGGAAGGGAAAGAGGAAGTGAGGGAGATAGAGAGACGCCACTGCTGCTGCTGCTGCTGCTGACGATGACGATGATGATGACGGTGATGACGATGACTACGACAAAAAGGGAGTTTCATCCCATCAGTTAGCTGAATGATTTGAGGGTGCTGGGAGTAAACATAAAGATAGTGTGAATACTTCTCTGCAGACGTGAGGAGTGATTTTATACTGCAGACAGAAAGTGCGTGCTGTGCTGTGGCTTCTAGAGTCCTTGAAGGTGGTCTTTATGCTCAGAAAATATCAGGCTGATGGTACTGTTTTTTTTTTTTTTTTTTTTTTTTTTTTTTTTTTTTGGATTTCTTAAACTTTTTATTTTCCTTCTAGGCTTAGTCAACATGCTTTCATTTTTTTTTTTTTTCCATTTTTTATTAGGTATTTAGCTCATTTACATTTCCAATGCTATACCAAAAGTCCCCCTTACCCACCCACCCCCACTCCCCTACCCACCCACTCCCCCCCTTTGGCCCTGGCGTTCCCCTGTACCGGGGCACACAAAGTCTGCGTGTCCAATGGGCCTCTCTTTCCAGTGATGGCCGACTAGGCCATCTTTTGATACATATGCAGCTAGAGTCAAGAGCTCAGGGGTACTGGTTAGTTCATAATGTTGTTCCACCTATAGGGTTGAAGATCCCTTTAGCTCCTTGGGTACTTTCTCTAGCTCCTCCATTGGGAGCCCTGTGATCCATCCATTAGCTGACTGTGGGCATCCACTTCTGTGTTTGCTAGGCCCCGGCATAGTCTCACAAGAGACAGCTACATCTGGGTCCTTTCGATAAAATCTTGCTAGTATATGCAATGGTGTCAGCGTTTGGATGCTGATTATGGGGTGGATCCCTGGATATGGCAGTCTCTACATGGTCCATCCTTTCATCTCAGCTCCAAACTTTGTTTCTGTAACTCCTTCCATGGGTGTTTTGTTCCCACTTCTAAGGAGGGGCATAGTGTCCACACTTCAGTCTTCATTTTTCTTGAGTTTCATGTGTTTAGGAAATTGTATCTTATATCGTGGGTATCCTAGGTTTTGGGCTAGTATCCACTTATCAGTGAGTACATATTGTGTGAGTTCCTTTGGGATTGTGTTACCTCACTCAGGATGATGCTCTCCAGGTCCATCCATTTGGCTAGGAATTTCATAAATTCATTCTTTTTAATAGCTGAGTAGTACTCCATTGTGTAGATGTACCACATTTTCTGTATCCATTCCTCTGTTGAGGGGCATCTGGGTTCTTTCCAGTTTCTGGCTATTATAAATAAGGCTGCTATGAACATAGTGGAGCATGTGTCCTTCTTACCAGTTGGGGCTTCTTCTGGATATATGCCCAGGAGAGGTATTGCTGGATCCTCCGGTAGTACTATGTCCAATTTTCTGAGGAACCGCCAGACTGATTTCCAGAGTGGTTGTACAAGCCTGCAATTCCACCAACAATGGAGGAGTGTTCCTCTTTCTCCACATCCTCGCCAGCATCTGCTGTCACCTGAATTTTTGATCTTAGCCATTCTCACTGGTGTGAGGTGGAATCTCAGGGTTGTTTTGATTTGCATTTCCCTGATGATTAAGGATGTTGAACATTTTTTCAGGTGCTTCTCTGCCATTCGGTATTCCTCAGGTGAGAATTCTTTGTTCATTTCTGAGCCCCATTTTTTAAGGGGGTTATTTGATTTTCTGAGGTCCACCTTCTTGAGTTCTTTATATATGTTGGATATTAGTCCCCTATCTGATTTAGGATAGGTAAAGATCCTTTCCCAGTCTGTTGGTGGTCTTTTTGTCTTATAGACAGTGTCTTTTGCCTTGCAGAAACTTTGGAGTTTCATTAGGTCCCATTTGTCAATTCTCGATCTTACAGCACAAGCCATTGCTGTTCTGTTCAGGAATTTTTCCCCTGTGCCCATATCTTCAAGGCTTTTCCCCACTTTCTCCTCTATAAGTTTCAGTGTCTCTGGTTTTATGTGAAGTTCCTTGATCCACTTAGATTTGACCTTAGTACAAGGAGATAAGTATGGATCGATTCGCATTCTTCTACATGATAACAACCAGTTGTGCCAGCACCAATTGTTGAAAATGCTGTCTTTCTTCCACTGGATGGTTTTGGCTCCCTTGTCGAAGATCAAGTGACCATAGGTGTGTGGGTTCATTTCTGGGTCTTCAATTCTATTCCATTGGTCCACTTGTCTGTCTCTATACCAGTACCATGCAGTTTTTATCACAATTGCTCTGTAGTAAAGCTTTAGGTCAGGCATGGTGATTCCACCAGAGGTTCTTTTATCCTTGAGAAGAGTTTTTGCTATCCTCGGTTTTTTGTTATTCCAGATGAATTTGCAAATTGCTCCTTCTAATTCGTTGAAGAATTGAGTTGGAATTTTAATGGGGATTGCATTGAATCTGTAGATTGCTTTTGGCAAGATAGCCATTTTTACAATGTTGGTCCTGCCAATCCATGAGCATGGGAGATCTTTCCATCTTCTGAGATCTTCTTTAATTTCTTTCTTCAGGGACTTGAAGTTTTTATCATACAGATCTTTCACTTCCTTCGTTAGAGTCACGCCGAGATATTTTATATTATTTGTGGCTATTGAGAAGGGTGTTGTTTCCCTAATTTCTTTCTCAGCCTGTTTATTCTTTGTGTAGAGAAAGGCCATTGACTTGTTTGAGTTAATTTTATATCCAGCTACTTCACCGAAGCTGTTTATCAGGTTTAGGAGTTCTCTGTTGGAATTTTTAGGGTCACTTATATATACTATCATATCATCTGCAAAAAGTGATATTTTGACTTCCTCTTTTCCAATTTGTATCCCCTTGATCTCCTTTTGTTGTCGAATTGCTCTGGCTAATACTTCAAGTACTATGTTGAAAAGGTAGGGAGAAAGTGGGCAGCCTTGTCTAGTCCCTGATTTTAGTGGGATTGCTTCCAGCTTCTCTCCATTTACTTTGATGTTGGCTACTGGTTTGCTGTAGATTGCTTTTATCATGTTTAGGTATTGGCCTTGAATTCCTGATCTTTCCAGAACTTTTATCATGAATGGGTGTTGGATCTTGTCAAATGCTTTTTCTGCATCTAACGAGATGATCATGTGGTTTTTGTCTTTGAGTTTGTTTATATAATGGATTACATTGATGGATTTTCGTATATTAAACCATCCCTGCATCCCTGGAATAAAACCTACTTGGTCAGGATGGATGATTGCTTTAATGTGTTCTTGGATTCGGTTAGCGAGAATTTTATTAAGGATTTTTGCATCGATGTTCATAAGAGAAATTGGTCTGAAGTTCTCTATCTTTGTTGGATCTTTCTGTGGTTTAGGTATCAGAGTAATAGTGGCTTCATAAAATGAGTTGGGTAGAATACCTTCTACTTCTATCTTGTGAAAAAGTTTGTGCAGAACTGGAGTTAGATCTTCTTTGAAGGTCTGATAGAACTCTGCACTAAACCCGTCTGGTCCTGGGCTTTTTTTGGCTGGGAGACTATTAATAACTGCTTCTATTTCTTTAGGGGATATGGGACTGTTTAGAAGGTCAACTTGATCCTGATTCAACTTTGGTACCTGGTATCTGTCCAGAAATTTGTCCATTTCGTCCAGGTTTTCCAGTTTTGTTGAGTATAGCCTTTTGTAGAAGGATCTGATGGTGTTTTGGATTTCTTCAGGATCTGTTGTTATGTCTCCCTTTTCATTTCTGATTTTGTTAATTAGGATTTTGTCCCTGTGCCCTGTAGTGAGTCTAGCTAAGGGTTTATCTATCTTGTTGATTTTCTCAAAGAACCAACTCCTCGTTTGGTTAATTCTTTGAATAGTTCTTCTTGTTTCCACTTGGTTGATTTCACCTCTGAGTTTGATTATTTCCTGCCGTCTACTCCTCTTGGGTGAATTTGCTTCCTTTTTTTCTAGAGCTTTTAGATGTGTTGACAAGCTGCTAGTATGTGCTCTCTCCCGTTTTTTCTTGAAGGCACTCATAGCTATGAGTTTCCCTCTTAGAAATGCTTTCATTGTGTCCCAAAGGTTTGGGTACGTTGTGGCTTCATTTTCATTAAACTCTAAAAAGTCTTTAATTTCTTTCTTTATTCCTTCCTTGACCAAGGTATCATTGAGAAGAGTGTTGTTCAGTTTCCATGTGAATGTTGGCTTTCTGTTATTTATTTTGTTATTGAAGATCAGCCTTAGTGCATGGTGATCTGATAGGATACATGGGACAATTTCAATATTTTTGAATCTGTTGAGGCCTGATTTGTGACCTATTATGTGGTCAATTTTGGAGAAGGTACCATGAGGTGCTGAGAAGAAGGTATATCCTTTTGTTTTAGGGAAAAATGTTCTGTAGATATCTGTCAGATCCATTTGTTTCATCACTTCTGTTAGTTTCAGTGTGTCCCTGTTTAGTTTCTGTTTCCATGATCTGTCCATTGGTGAAAGTGGTGTGTTGAAGTCTCCCACTATTATTGTGTGAGGCGCAATGTGTGCTTTGAGCTTTACTAAAGTTTCTTTAGTGAATGTGGCTGCTCTTGTATTTGGAGCATAGATATTCAGAATTGAGAGTTCCTCTTGGAGGATTTTACCTTTGATGAGAATGAAGTGTCCCTCCTTGTCTTTTTTGATGACTTTGGGTTGGAAGTCAATCTTATCAGATATTAGGATGGCTACTCCTGCTTGTTTCTTCATACCATTTGCTTGGAAAATTGTTTTCCAGCCTTTCATTCTGAGGTAGTGTCTATCTTTTTCTCTGAGATGAGTTTCCTGTAAGCAGCAAAATGTTGGGTCTTGTTTGTGTAGCCAGTTTGTTAGTCTATGTCTTTTTATTGGCGAGTTGAGACCATTGATGTTAAGAGATATTAAGGAAAAGTAATTGTTGCTTCCTGTTATTTTAGTTGTTAAAGGTGGCATTCTATTCTTGTGGCTGTCTTCTTTTAGGTTTGTTGAGGGATTACCTTCTTGTTTTTTCTAGGGCGTTGTTCCCGTTCTTGTATTGGTTTTTTTCTGTTATTATCCTTTGAAGGGCTGGATTCGTGGAGAGATAATGCGTGAATTTGGTTTTGTCGTGGAATACTTTGGTTTCTCCCTCTATGATAATTGAGAGTTTGGCTGGGTACAGTAGCCTGGGCTGCAGTTTGTGTTCTCTTAGTGTCTGTATAACATCTGTCCAGGCTCTTCTTGCTTTCATAGTCTCTGGTGAAAAATCTGGTGTAATTCTGATAGGCTTGCCTTTATATGTTACTTGACCTTTTTCCCTTACTGCTTTTAGTATTCTATCTTTATTTAATGCATTTGATGTTCTGATTATTATGTGTCGGGAGGAATTTCTTTTCTGGTCCAGTCTATTTGGAGTTCTGTAGGCTTCTTGTATGTTCATATGCATCTCATTCTTTAGATTTGGGAAGTTTTCTTCAATAATTTTGTTGAAGATGTTTGCTGGACCTTTGAGTTGAAAATCTTCATTCTCATCCACTCCTATTATCCGTACGTTTGGTCTTCTTATTGTGTCCTGGATTTCCTGGATATTTTGAGTTAGGATCTTTTTGCATTTTCCATTTTCTTTGATTGTTGTGCCGATGTTCTCTATGGAATCTTCTGCACCTGAGATTCTCTCTTCCATCTCTTGTATTCTGTTGCTGATGCTCAAATCTATGGTTCCAGATTTCTTTCCTAGGGTTTCTATCTCTAGTGTTGCCTCGCTTTGAGTTTTCTTTATTGTGTCTACTTCCCTTTTTAGGTCTAGTATGGTTTTGTTCATTTCCATCACCTGTTTGTATGTTTTTTCCTCTTTTTCTGTAAGGACTTCTACCTGTTTGATTGTGTTTTCCTGTTTTTCTTTAAGGACTTGTAACTCTTTAGCAGTGTTCTCCTGTATTTCTTTAAGTGATTTATTAAAGTCCTTCTTGATGTCCTCTACCATCATCATGAGATATGCTTTTAAATCTAGGTCTAGGTTCTCAGGTGTGTTGGGGTTCCCTGGACTGGGCGAAGTGGGTGTGCTGGGTTCTGGTGATGGTGAGTGGACTTGGTTCCTGTTAGTAAGATTCCTCCGTTTACCTTTCGCCATCTGGTAATCTCTGGAGTTAGTAGTTATAGTTGACTCTGTTTAGAGATTGTTCTTCTGGTGATTCTGTTACCGTCTATCAGCAGACCTGGGAGACAGATTCTCTCCTCTGAGTTTCAGTGCTCAGAGCACTCTCTGCTGGCAAGCTCTCTTACAGGGAAGGTGCGCAGATATCTTGTATTTGGACCTCCTCCTGGCCGAAGAAGAAGGCCCAAAACAGGACCTTTCTCAGACACTGTGTTGCTTTGGCAGTTCCCAGGTAGTACAGACTCTCACCTAAGCAGACTAAATTCCTAAGTTCCTTGGAGTCCCGGGACCAAGATGGCGACCGCTGCTGCTGTGGCTTAGGCCGCCTCCCCAGCCGGGTGGGCACCTGTCCTCCGGTCCGGAAGGTGGCCGGCTGTCCCCGGCCCACACAGGGTGCTGCCTCAGCCCCTCTGTGCTTCCGCCTGTTCCAGAAGCTGTCAGGTTCTCTGGCGCACCCTCTCACCTGTTCAGACTAATTTCCTAAGTTCGGCGGGTCCCGGACCAAGATGGCGACCGCTGCTGCTGTGGCTTAGGTCGCCTCCCCAGCCGGGCGGGCACCTGTCCTCCGGTCCGGAAGGTGGCCGGCTGTCCCCGGCCCACACAGGGTGCTGCGGTACTGTTTAAATATTGCTATTTTGTTCTTTCATGGTGAAAATTTAAAAACCTAGTTTATCCTTCAGCTTCTCATTACAAATTCTATTCTGTTTATGATCCAGGAAGTTCCAGAAATTGCTTTTAAGGGTACTTAGAGAAATATTTAGCTTCATTTACAAACAGATAATTAAACCTCTTCAGACATTTTAAAATTCACTTATAAATTTAATGTATCTGATTTTCTTTAAGTACCTCAATTGTCTGACTTAAAACCTTCCTGAGTAATTAAATAAACCTTTTAAATCAAATGAATTAAATTTATAAATATGGTGAATCAAAGTCTTTTAAATATTCCAACACTGCAGATCAATTTAGTAATATTTCAACCTGAAACTACAAGTATAAATCAATTAGTCAATTATGCATTTTATATTG